>NW_024584098.1:0-1550 GCF_018398535.1 Haplochromis burtoni
TAAGGAAACTGAGAAATCAGGTGAACTTCCTGTTAAAAGTGTTGCAGCAGATGGTGTTTCATCAATAATCTCCTTTAAGAATGACCCAAATCTTGAGATTTTGGTAAAGACATCAACATCTCCATGGCTCAGTCTACTTTCACAGACTGTTACAACAGCAACCTGGAACCATGATGACTCTGACTTGCACAGCAATGGGCTGCCCTGACCTCCCTGTGGATATAAAACAGGATTCATGATCAGTGATCAACAAACACCAAGCCTGAAAGTATCAGTCCAAGCACATTTAGGATACAATTATAAATATTGTTTTTACCTCTTGAAGGTCCATGGTGTGAGTACAAATTTGATCTGAATCAAAAAGATTGCCACAACTTGCAACTTGAGTTTTCATGTTTTGAAGAACAGCACCTGTAGGGGTCATATTTGCAAATGCAACCAAAGATATTCAGACACTGCAATTATTTAAAACAGCAAACCCTTACCTCTGCTGTTGTTCTTGTTTTCCCAGCCTGTCACCAAACACTGACTACCAATGGGGAAAGACCTTGAATCACTAATGTCCAAACACACAGGCTGGATATAATTGTTGAAACTGACTGATTCAAACAGCTCCAATAGTGCAATATTGGAGCCAGTCATTTTGCTCACTGTAATGTTCAAAACACCCAAAGATGTCTCAAACTCTTCAGAACCATTTATGAGTCTAAGACCAAGAAACACATTCCATTCACTGGCATTTGGACTGGTGCTGTCAGGAGGATTGAAGACACAATTAAAAGACAAATCTCAAACAGCTCATATTTTAAAATTAAAAATTATATATGCTGTTTGTGTACTTACGTAGAGAAGCATTGTGCAGTTGTGAGTATAACGTTGTCAGATATTAAGCTTCCTCCACATTTGTGTACTCCATTTTGATGAAGACTTATGATCCAGGGCCAAGTTCCTTCGGGTACAGTGCTCTTGTCTCCTCCTGTGTGACTGTTCACGAGGGTGTTGCCACAAACTGACACTGAAAGAAGAAACAAAAATTTAAAAAGTAAATGATTTAGGTGGTTCAAGGCTGGACTACTGTAATTCATTGTGATCAGGATGTCCAAAAAATCTCTGAAAAGCCTTCAGTTAATCCAAAATGCTGCAACAAGAGTACTGACAGGGATTAGAGACAGAGCATATTTCTCCTATATTTGCTTCCCTTCATTGGCTCCACCATTAAATCCAGAATTGAATTCAAAATCCTTCTCCTCACATGTAAGGTGTTGAATAATCAGGCGCTATCTTGTCTTAATGACCTTATGGTACTGTATCACAGCATTAGAGCGCTTCGTGCAGGCTTACTTGTCGTTCCTAGCCTATTTTAAAGTAGAATGAGAAGCACAGCTCTCAGCTGTGAGGCCCCTCTTCTGTTGAACCAGCTTCCAATTTGGATTTGGGAGACAGACACTATCTCTACTTTTAAGATTAGGCTTAAAACTTTTCTTTTGATAAAGCAAACACTTAGGGCTGGATCAGATGACCCTCCTCCCCTCACCCCAACCGGTCGTGTT
>NW_024584098.1:2153-3378 GCF_018398535.1 Haplochromis burtoni
TTATGTAACCAAATGAGATGAGGAAGCCTACCTGACATGAGTCTTTGCCTCCTGCCAGAACACCAGCACAGATCATGTTGTCTGTGACTGTGCCCACTCCATTCAGGCAGTTACACTGTCTGTTTCCCACAACTGGCACCTCCACTTCTTGCAGCGTTTGAGGGAAGGGTAAGGCCACTGATGGGAAGAAAGATGAGGAGCTGTTTACACACAAACCAATGAACCACAGAACACATGAACACTGAAACACCAACAACAGCCTCACCTCCCTCTTTGACTGCACCCCAGCCAGTCACCCAGCTATCAGTGCCATTGTTGAACACGCTGCCACTCGCTGCCAGGCACACAGGTCTGATGTAGTCAGTGAATCTGACTGGTGAGGAGAGTCTGAGCAGAGCGATGTCGTTGTTGTTGGTCATACTGTCATAGTTTGGGTGCAAAATGATTTTGACAACATTTCTGGACACCTTATTTGGATTTGCACCCTGTAGGCTCTGAAGACCAAGAGAAACCGTCCACCCAGAAGGACTCGAACTAAAGTTAAAAAAAAAAGAAAAAGAAAATATAGACGTTTTGATGAAAAAACAAAACAAAACATTGAACTGTAAACATTTGTATTTATGCATGAGCCAGTATTTTAACATTTATGTTGATGAAATGTTTCAGGAATGTTGGCAGTTTCAGTATTCCCAATCTGATATTTGCCTTCCTTGACAAATATTAGTCAAAGCCCAGTGTTCTGCAATACTGCAGATTTGGTATCAATCTGATATCAAATAAATACAGGGCCAGTATTACCGATACCAATACTGATGTCAGTACTTTTAACCTATATAGGCAGCTTTCTTAGATTCAAGTTTCTTGGTGTGCACATCTCAGAAGATCTCTCCTGCTCAAAGAACACAGCATCACTGGCCAGTAAAGCCTAACAACAACTCTACTTCCCCACATACTGAGGAGTGCAAGAGCTTCAACCCCCATTATGAGCGCCTTCAACAAAGGCACTGTTAAGAGTATCCTCACCAGTTGCATCACTGTATCTAATGGCTTCTGATTGGGTCCTGCCAGAAAAAGCTATATTGAGTAGTGAGAGTAATAGAGAGGATTGTGAGTGATTCGTTTCCCTCCCTCCAGGACATCTATTGCACTCACCTCACCCAAAAACTCCTCTGCATTACAGATAACTCCACTCATCTGTCAAACAGCTTTTCCAGTTTTCTGCTAT
>NW_024584098.1:3403-21658 GCF_018398535.1 Haplochromis burtoni
TAATAGCCTCTGCCCTGGAACCAGCAGGCTGAAAGACATCACCTTTGCTATTCACTGATTCCCCCACCCCACCTGCACTTGAACTTGTGCCCACAAACACAAAGTATCAATCGCATCGCGCTAGTATCGATTTGATATCAATGTCAGAGTTGATATCAGTACTATTGATATTTGGATCGATCTGCACACCTCTACCCTGTTCTAGCTGGATCAGTTTAGGCATAAAGATTAAACAGACGTTTGTGTTACACACCGAAAGAAGCAGTGAGCAGCAGACATCACCCACTCTTTGTTGATGAGGGAACCGCCACAAAAATGTTTACCAAATATCTGCACGCTGACCTGCCACGGCCAGTATCCAGGTGGAGCATCTTCACCTCCTACTATCCTGCTGCTGTGTGGAGCAGTGCCACATACTGAAACAAAGATCAGCAGGATCAAACTTCAGAAGCAACGTAAATCATTGTGAGATATGGAAAACATTTTTTTCCTTGTTTGTAGTTGGATCGCTGATGAAATGAATTGTAATGTCAAAAACATAGATAATTAAATGAAGCAGTTTATAACTTTTATGAATGTTTTTGCTTTTTGTTTTACTCAGAGAAACTCTTATTTTTACCTACCATCAAGCTGAGCATTTGATTCTGGAAAGAAACACAACAGGATCAGTGATGTTCAAGAGAGGAGATCCTGAATTTATATTTGCATACAGTTATGTTACATGCAAATGTTGGTCTGACTTACCTGCAGACAGGAGGCTCACCAAAGCCAATAAATGAATCCACTTCCTTAACACCATTGTGTAACTGCACAGTTCTCGCGTGTCCCTCTTTTTATACTTGTGAGCCAGCTGTCAGTGAGTGGCAAATATATAAACCGTGTGTCACTTTTATATTTGCCCCTCCCACGTGCACACCCCACAGCCAGAATGCTGAAACATTTCCTTCTTCCTTTAATTTCTGGGACAAAGACTACAGAACTCCAGTGATTTTTTTTAATGTCCAGAGCTTAAAGACCAGAGTGCACTTTAAAAAAACAATTATGTGTTTTTTTTATGTCATTTTCCATGACAGACTTCTGCCCTTTTCACAGTTCAGTCATTCTTGCTACATTAATATTAATTTCAAAGTCAATGAAAAACCTACCCGTGGACTTCTCACTTTTAAGATTGGGATGAAATTCTGTACACGTGCCAGTTGTCATTGATGTGTCAGTTGTGTGTTTCGGCACCATGATTTACTATTTAGACATAAAATTATATTTTAATTACAAATTAGTTACTGGTGCTGTCAAGTGTCCTAATGACTAGCTAGTATCATGTTGCCATGATTTGACAACTATTCGCACTGTATTCGGAAACCATTATGACTCATTCCCTTTACACCCTAAAACTAAAATTGTTTATTGTCAATTTTTTTTCCTTGTCATGAATCATTCCATACTTCATGGGTAAAAAACAGGAACATGTAATCTTTAAATGTTTGTAAAGTATTCAGACTATTTAAAAAATCACCTTAAATTAAGTCACTGATATACTAAAACTACCTGAAATCAAAGATTTATACAGATAAAGTCATGCTAATTTATTTTGTAAGATAACCAAGCCACATGCAGGTGAAGAACAAATTACAAACCATGAGACCAAAGCTGCTGTCTGCAGAGCTCTGTAGACAGCAATAATAAAACAAACTTTTCTGATGAGGAATGCAATTAAATAACTGCACAGTTTACTTAAAATTTAATTTAGAACTTGTAAATAGCAAAACTTCACAGAATTATTAATTATGTATTTAATGTCATTTAAAGAAACTATACTATTATCATTATTGCATATTTTATAAAACAAAAATCTAGACATTTCTGTGATACAACTTGAAACTTTTATCCTGAGTAAACTGATTTACAATGTCAGTAAAACACTTGCAAAAACATCCCTCTGGGTTCTGTATGGAGGCCTGTCTGTAGGTTGCAGGTTAAGCAATTCAACTGAATATCTAGAAGAAATTTTAGAACGATGTGTTAGATGAGAGAATATCTTTTGGAATACGTGTCATCACTGCAGTAGAGCTTTAGAGAATTGGAAAATTAGTACTTTTAGTAAACTCTCTAATTAAACATGTTGACATATGTCATTGATAGAAATAAATAAGGATTAATATTAATATCTTTAGAGTACAACTCATCACTAATATGTTATCTGACAAAGATGGCATGCACAATAAACAAAACTACACATTCATCCAAGAGTTCATGTTGCACCTATTACTTTTATTATTGAATAAAACGAATAATATCTTCTGTCTGCATGTCCAGATATGCTTTTTGACTTTTTCATGACATTTTAGAACAACTGAGCATACTGTTTACTTTGTTAATATTTTTCTAGCTGGTTCTTGTTTAACTTCTGTTAACATTCCTGCTTGGAGAATAAGTAAAGTAGTTTGGTATTCATTCAGGTCAAAGCTGACTGACTCCACGGTCAATCAAGCTATCTAGTCAGCTGTTATAAACTGCCATCTTTTGAAACCTGGCCTAGGATGACACGGCAACATTATTTTAAATGACAATTTAAAGAGACTGATTTAAATTCTACAAAATTTAACACACTGAAAAGATATGCAGACAGTAAATGTTTAATATGAAGCTTTGGCTTACAGTAAGTTGGAGAAGAAAGATCTGTGTTCTCATATCTGACAGCATAATAATGTGTTTTATCAGTTCTCAGCTAAATCAAGAAACAGAAACAATTAAATGTCAGAAACTGAGGTGTTTGTTTCATAATTATTCCATTAAATAACAGTAACATTATTGCTAGATTTTCACAGTTTACCATATTAATTTCCTTGCAATTGTGTGCAAGTGATGTGTTGTATGAGGAGGTGGGGGAGGAGGGCTGGTAATTGTAAGACTGGAAAGGTAGAGAAACTGCTCCCTGAAGTAGAGAACAAGCAAACAACTGGCTCTTTAGGCACTCCCATTCAGTAGTAGTGTTCATCTGCACACTTTTCACACCTTGGCTCATGTGATTAGGTAGAGGATCATCAGGGGGTCCTTTTGTCCCTCTTTGGGGGGAAACTCCCACTGGGTTTAAATCTGGGACTCTCCACCATTTGACCCTTAGAACTGAAGAAGCTTCTCGGATGAGAGGCGTTAGAAGTATATCACAGATCACAGAACTACATCAGGGTGTCTCATGCAGCACTTTCAGTGGGGTTGCATAGTTTATTTGACTCCTGATACCTGGCATCTTTTAGCTTTCACCAGCTCATCAATATCAGGCTTCACATCCTGAGCGGCAGCTAACTTCAGGATGTGATTCAAGTGCCTGTGCGTGAGCCTTGAGCGCAGTTTTGTTTTATTTATGCTCATTACAGAGAAAACTTGCTCACAAAGATACGTGGTTCCGAACATGCACAACAGTTTTGCAGCGAGGGCTGTCAAGTTGGGGTAACCTGGCAAGAGATTCTGATAGAATGTGTTCAAGCCAGCTGCGGCAAATTTGCCCTTCAAATCCGAGTCACACTGCAAGTCTATTATTTCAAGTTGGATCCTGACGGGGATTCACGGTGAACGGCGAGCAAAAAACTTTGAAGTCTTTCTCCAGTTCACCAAAAATCTGAAATCGTTGCTCAAACTCTAGTAACAGTCCCGTTATTTTATCTTTAAACCGCTTCATATCTGCCACACTTTGGATCGTGCACACATTTTTCAGACAGGGGAAGTGAGCTGCATCACCACCAGCGAGCTGCGTCTCCCACAATAACAGCTTCAACTTGAAAGAACGTATGCTGTCATAATACTGCGTGACAACTTTGTTGCCTCCTTGCAGCTGTTTGTTCAAGTTATTCAGGTGCTCTGTAACATCCACCATAAATGCAAGGTCCTGCATCCATTCTGCGGAATGAAATTCTAACACTGGTTTGCCCTTTTCTTCCATAAACTGTTCAATTTCTTCTCGTAAATCAAAGAAACGCCTCAGCACAGCACCTCGGCTCAACCATCTTACCTCAGTGTGGTATGGCAGGCCATAGATGTGGTCTTTCTCTCTGAGAAGACTGTCAAACTGACGGTGATTGAGGCTTCTGGATCGGATGAAATTAACAGTTTGGATGACCACCTTCATGACGTTATCCATTTTCAGTGACTTGCAACACAAAGCCTCCTGGTGCAAAATACAGTGAAAAGTCCAAAAATCACGTCCTCCATTTGCAGATTGCACTTTATCTCTGAACTTTTTTACAACGCCTGCTTTCTTCCCGATCATTGAGGGCGCACCATCTGTAGCCAGGCTGACAGCGCGGGACCAGTCCACTCCGACCCTGTCCAGCGCGCCGACGAGTGCGGTGAAAATATCAGCTGCGGTCGTTGTATCTGTCATCGGTACCAACTCCACGAACTCCTCGGTGACGGTCAATGTGTCATCAACTCCGCGGATGAAAATTGCCAGTTGTGCAACATCTGTAATGTCCGTGCCTTCATCAATTGCAACTGAAAACACAATAAATGACTTCAACTGGCTGTCCAAATCCGCTGAAAGATCAGAAATCCTGTCGGCAACTGTGTTTCTTGTCAGGCTGATATTTGCAAAGGCCTGGCGCTTTTCAGGGCACACAATCTCCGATGCCTTCATCATACATGTTTTTACAAATTCACCCTCACTAAATGGTTTTGAAGCTAGTGCAATTTCGTTAGCAATGAGGTAGCTAGCTTTCACTGCAGCATCACTGATGTCTCGGCTGTGAGTAAACACAGACTGCTGTTTCTTCAGACCCGCCAACAGCTCATTCACCTTCTCTCTTCTCCGCTGTCCTTGAAAGTTGTCATATTTGTCGGCATGAAGACTCACATAGTGGCGACGGAGGTTATATTCTTTCAGCACTGCAACATGCTGGGAACACACCAAACATACAGCTTTCCCATTCACTTCCGTGAATAAATAGGAGGATGACCATTTTTCTAGGAACACTCTGCACTCCGCATCCACTTTTCTCTTTTTTGACAGAGACATATTGCACATCAGGTTTAAATTTCGCGGGCAAAACAAAGTAGCTCACAATTGCTATTGTGCCATCCAATGGACACAATTGGAACAGCAGTTTCTTTATTGAAAAATTGCTGCTAATTTTTATACTTTACAAAATCATCTCATGGGCCGGATTAAACCCATTTGCGGGCCTGATCCAGCCCACGGGCTGTACGTTTGACACCCCTGCTTTATTGGATAAATGTTACACTTGATTCATTTCAGAGACGTCCAGTGTGCAGGCTTTTAAAAATGCCTTATTTCTTCATGTCACAGATTCGACAAGATGCTGAAAACACTGAATTTCTTCTTTTTCAACTTTCATTTTTAGACAGAGGGAGAAGTGTATCCTGAACCAAATTTCACCAAGGAAATCATTGGTGGAGAGTTTGCTTTTCTGGTTTTACTCACAACATGCCTGCATAAGGTCTGAGATAGTCTGCATATATACAGTTGTGTGAAAAAGTGTTCACCCCTTTCTTGATTTCCTGTTTTTGTATGTTTGCCACACTTAAATGTTTCAGATCATCAAACAAATTTAAATATTAGACAAAGATAACACATATAAACACAAATTGCAGTTTATAAATGAAAGTGTTTATTATTAAAGGGAAAAAAATCCAAACCTATATTGCGCTGTGTGTTAAACTGACCTGAAAGACTTGCTGTGGTAAATGAACAAAATTTCTTGAAAAAGAATGTCTGGTTATCTGTTTTGGACCTCAAGCTGAAGCAGATTTGGGTTCTGCAGCAGGACAATGATTCAAAACATGCCAACAAGTTGACGTCTTAATGGCTTAAGAGAAACAAAAAGGACTTTGGAGTGGCCGTCAAAGTCCACCAAAGGGAATTGAGTTTAATCTGAGGAAATTTTCTGAAGAAGTTTTTCAATCTGAGTTAAGATTGGCTAAGGTTGGCCAATAAGCTAGGTCCTGAGCTATGGTGCATGTGAGCCATGGCCAAGCATTGCAAGAGCAAGGGAACCTTTTAGCTGTTGTAACATAAAGGAACTTAAATGAAATTAAGGTTGTTCGTGAATCACAAATGTGTTTATAATTCCAGGGACATGTTAACTGTCTACTTTTGGCATATTAAACACAATGAAGCTCTGGTGGCTTGTTGAGTTTTGTGGGTTTTGTTGTAGCGGTGTAATACTTCTAAGTACAGTCATTTCTTTCTGGTTTAATGATTCAATATGTAAATCTTTAACTGATTTAATGATCTTTAACTGGTTTAATGATTCAATATGTAAATCTGTCTGGCTTTTTGTAGCTAACTGAGTTTAGTTCTTGAGTGTATCTTGCATTTTGTTTATTTATTCAGTCTTTGTCTCCATGTTCAGTGTTTTTCTGTTGCTTCCTGTTTTTTCCCCCCCCGAGTACCCTGTCTCACAAAATAAAACAGGAAGTTTTGTTATACTTAGTTGAGTTTTACTTCCTCACAGTTATTCTCTTGTTTCTACTGCTCCTCCTCACCTCCTGTGTGTACTCCAAGCCTCAGTTTACTCGTGTTTTTTTAATTGGGTCATACTGTGTTCCTGTGCATTCTTCTTACCTCTGCAGTCTATATTTGTGTCCGTTTTTCCCTGAATATTATGACAGAAACTTACAAATATGTCATCATCCTTTTACTTCATGTTTAACAGTGTTCAACAGAATAATTTATATTGGACCTTTTTAAAAAAAAAAAAAATCTTGATGAAACCATAAAGAGCTGCATTTGATTAAATTTCCTTCTCTTAGATATGCCATTTAACACACACACACGCACACACATGCACACACATGCACACACACAGAAAGACTTACAAAAAACTGATGTGAAACTGGATGTGGTCAGATTATTGGGTGTTAGGCTGGGTTGACAAGATCATTTTTAGCAGTGGTGCACACATGCAAAAGAAGTGACTTCCTGAAAAGCAGTTTGAACTAATAAGCATGTAGAGATGTAATAAGGCTTCAAAAGAACTAGAGCTGGCTGGTTAGTTATCCACCAGCCAGGCAGCATTCAGAGATAAACTGAAGATGTTTTTCTTAATAAAGGAAAGAATTTGCAATCATCCACTTAGAGCAGAGTAGAATGGAAATTTATTGTTTCTGTACATGTACAACAAATTGTTGTACTCTGGTCTTTTAGGCTTGTTGGTGTTGCTGAGCATTGATATGCACACTGATGCCTGATAGAAATGACAAAGTACACACATCACTTGAGCAAAACAACAGATACTTATGTTTAAAAAAGTCACGTAAAAGGTTTTTATTGAAACAAAAGTGAAAAAAAGCAAGTACCTCTGAAATGTCATAAAGTAAAAATTAAAAAGTAACTGTATGGATGTTGCTTGGACATTTACCATTTTTTGTGCAAAGTTAACTGAAAGTCTTTATTAATATTATAATAAAATAATATCTCCTACTACAGACTTTTTCATCATAAATTATAATGAGCGTAAACGGGCAGAGAAAAACAATAGCAATAAAAAAATCGATCTATTTGCTGTTGCCTACATTGCAGATGTTACTGCTCTAGCCAAATCTGACGTGTGTCGTCTGGCAGGGTGTGAATAAGTTTCATGTAGCAGTGTGACTCGTGAACCAGTGTTAGAAATGCATGTAATCAGAGCAAAGAGAAAGCCACACAATTTCTCTATGGTTGTTCTTACCAGAGGTCACTTTGTGTATGAATTGTGTTTTTATCATTCAATTGTGGACTCATCTTTTGTAGCTTTAAAAATCTGGATGACAACATGTTAAAAGTATTGAAGAATCACACTTTTTTTCACAATAACAAGTTTGAAATTACTTCACTTCCCTCCTGTGAACTGTTAGATGGTTTGATATACACTACAGTCAGTTTGCATCCACATTTACACAGGAAAATCAGGCTACATTCACACTGCAGGTCTTAATGCTCAATTCTGATTTTTTGATCAAATCCAATTTTTTTGTCTGGTTGTTCACACTACAAATAAAATGAGACAGCAAACGCGCTCTAGTGTGAACGGTTTATGGCCCTCAGAGCGGCCCGCATGCGCAAAAGAAGACGTCACACACAACACGCTCTGTTTACGGAAGTAAAAATGGCTAGAGCTAGTAGGTGTTGTTGCAGCAGTCTATCAATTTCTGCACACTCATAACCGACAGAATTTTGACAAATTAATTAGAGAAAGAAGGACACTGTGAAAAAAAGAGAGCCTGTGCTTTAACAATGGCTTTGTTTGGAGCAGTGGCTGCTACCTCCGCGCAGCTTGAATAGAATTGTCTCCCCATATGCTAATCAAGTCCAAAACCTCAGTTTCTGTCCATACCCATATGGAAAAGATGTATAGAAATCTTATAAAGTTTATATCTGTCTTGTGTGAAACGTGTATGAAAAGCATACAAGAGTGAAAACAGATATAAGATCCCTTCATATAAATGAAACTTGTATGTTTTGGATACTTACTAAAACAATATATGAAAGTAATGAGAAAGTGGCCACTTTCATGAGTAAATCATATAAGCCTTATATGATTCACTACATGAAGTAGGCCACATCTTATGCAAGTCTTTTATAAGTTTTTACTATTTCTTTTCCATATGGGTTGACTCGCTCTGTCTCCAGTTTCCGCCACCATGATTTCTCATTTGTCTACTCCGGCACTGATAATTGGCTTCTGTCTTGTGTCAGTGATGTAAAAGAAGGATTTAATGCGACATGACCATTCAAACAGCAGTCGCTTTTTAAAACATCAGATTCAGTACCACATACGAAAGTGACCTAGGTCGGATTTGAAAATATCGGACTTGTGCTGTTCAAACTGTCATACCATGATCGGATATGGGTCACATGCAGCGTGAACGCAGCCTTAGTTAAACTCACCAGGTGTGTGTGAACAGTATGGTTGTAATTATGTATAGCATGTATGAGCACTTGCACTCACACATTAAGTATAATCACAGCAATCTAAACAATTTTTAAATTTTTTTAAATTTATTTATTTTTATTTAATTTTAATTTGTTTGTTTTTTTCATGGAAAGCCAAACTGAGCCGAATTGAATTGTCAAAGTTGCCTGCCCGCTCAAATCATATGGTCTGCTGCTGTCGCCTCTTCTTCCTCTCACCCTTAATTCATCTTTCTCTATCTTTGACTGAAGTTATCTCAAATTTATTTCTCTTCTAGTTAAACGCAGCAGCTGCAGCTTTAGCTAGCTGAGGAGTGTGACTGCGGCAAACTGCACAGAAAGTTTGTGTAATTTCTGATGTTCATTGGGCTGTTTTCAAAGTTACATCTAAAATTACCTGCCACTTAAAAAGTTAAGCTAAGCTAATATGAACACTGCTGAATTTCCTTCTTCACTGGTATTAGTTTAAGTCTGTTGAGCATTTGACGTGTCGAGGAGTTAAGTGCTAATGGAACTAGCTAGCTATATACTTGCTAGATATAAAAGTACCACAACCACAACTTCCTGACACTTTTACCCTGTAGAACAGTGTTAATAGTGTTGTAAATAATGCATAAATGTTTTTGGCTTCTTTTATCTCTTTGTGTGCCATAATAACTAATGATGAATACATCATTATTGTATTCATCATGCATCATCAGTGCTTCTTCCCTAAAAGTCTGTTTGATTTTTGAAACCGAATTTTATGTCAGTTTGGAGCAACAATAACTGCACATAAGAATCTTAAACCAAAAGCAACACGCTTGAAAAAGTAAGGAGTAGAAACTACATTTGTTTTCAAATCTGGCGAGTAAAAGTAAGTGAAACTACAGATACCTGAAAATTCCACTTGAGTACTGTAATGAAGGACTTGTACTTTGTTACTTCAACTGCTTAATGCTACGCGGTCTACCTGAGCTCATTCTTTTGTCATGAAAATGTACCTGTCTTCTGATGGCTGCTTCCAGCAGGATAATGCACCATATCACAAAGTCCAAAACATTTTTACACAGCCACCCTGGGGCGCACTGACAGAGGCGAGGCTGCCGGACACTGGCGCCACTGGGCCCTCTGACCACCACCAGTAGGCAAGTGTGAAGTGTTTGCCCAAGGACACAAGACCGAGACTGTCGTCTTGTCGGAGACTGTCTTTGAAGGGAATAAATGCCCTTTTACATGCCAACCCAGCGTTTTCCTTCATCACCACAAGGAAAACAGTCTGTGGTCGTCCGAGTTTGGTGATTTTTGTGTCACAGGACTACGTGTTTAATACAGGGACTTCCACAGCCTTTTCAACAGCGCTGCGGACCGCGGGGTGGGGGGCGGGCAGTGTTTTGGAAATGACAGTCTTCATTACAAAGCTTTCTTCGTTATGAATTAGCATACATGTTTTTATTGAACATTTGAAGAACTAGCAAAAAAACCCACAAACTCTTGTAGTTCACATAAAGTCAGAGATAGAAAACGACAAGGAGCAGGTGCATCTAGTACAGGTAGAGCTGCTGCAAAAACCCACAGAGCTCAGCAGCCAGCAACAAATTCTGGATCCTTTGCTTTTAGTTAGCAATTAGCATTAGCAGCACATCCTGCGTCCGATGTGAAAGGACTTTTATGCTGCGCACTGTGACTCACAGCAATGGTCCCGGGTCAGCCCTGACGTTGTGTTAAACTAATCCTAAAGTAATAATGGTATTTCTAACCACTGACATACCACAACTTTATCCTTTCAACAGCTGCTGAAAGTAAGGGGACCTAACTGCTATCGGATATTTATATAGAGATTACCCTTCAAGGACCTGCAGTTCAAAAAATGCCCCTCCGACAGCCAAACCCATCTGTTCTCTGATTGGATTGTTTAATTTGTGATTGACATGACATTGACCAATCAGCTTAAAGGAAGAAAAATAGGGTCAAAATTCGTATTGTAACTTGCAGGGGTTTTTTTGGGCTAAGTCCACGCACAAATCTTTTTTACACATACAAATCTTTTTTACGCACGCACAAATCTTTTTTACACATACAAATCTTTTTTATGCACGCACAAATTTTTTTTACACATACAAATCTTTTTTACACATACAAATCTTTTGTACAAGTACAAAACCGATTTACAAGTACAAAATATTTATGACCACATTTTGAGCCCATAGATGAGTGCCATTAAAATTTCCTCAGAAGTCAAGTGTGCCATATGATTGCATTAGCAATAAATTGTAATAACGCTCTATATCTAACAGTTACACACTATATAGAACAACTTTATAGAATTATATTTGTTCGCAGATGTTGGCAGCTATCAGCGAATAGTTATCAGCTATTTTGAAACAAAAAAAACACTTTTTAATAACAGAACTCCATAACAGCAAATGAACTGTACAACAGAAAATGCAAATGCATTTATGGTCTCCTCACAACAATGATAAGAAAAATAAACTGGGCCAATATGGCATGTTTGTTAATACAGAGACACAGGTCCACGAGTGTCCAGCATTCAGACGGCTACCTGAGGACACTCATGTGAGAGAAAATCTGCTCACACAGATATGTAGAGCCAAATACTGTCAATAAGGCCTCTGCAATGTTCTGAAGACAGTTAAACTTGTCAGGTAGTGATGTCCAGCAGGTGAAAATGCAAGCTCCATGAACACGCACAGCTATGGATTCCAACTGCATTTGTAGTTCTGCAAACTTTGACCCCCACAGAGTCGAGCTTTTTGGTTCAATCAGGTGCACTTCGATGTCCTCTGTGTCCAGCCAGTTAATGCAAGACAAATCCAGCTGCTCATTAAAGCTTTCTGGTTTGATCAGAAAAAAATACATTGGTCCATACACCTGAAAGTCCCAAAAACAAATTGTGAATTCTGTCTCAAGTCTTCGGATGTATCCATGTATATACGTGGTGCTGATACTGATGAGTGGACAGCTCCTGAAGCATTTGAAGTGTTGGAATGTGGAAATGTCAACGTCGCTTGGTGTGGCAGCAAGAGGTGGGGATGGAATAAATACTCAATTTAAAAGACAATGCCACCCTGTGAATTTCACCCAAAGAATACTGGATCTAAATAATGCTAATTACCAGGAAGACACTAAGATCCATTATACTCAATATACTGTTTTATCAGTGATAAAACAGACAATTTATTAATAATGATTTAAAACAGCATATAAAAACACGAGCCGAGGCTTGCCAGTGGAGGGGCAGGGATGCCACGCACAAAAACAGCTCAAAAAGAAAAGAAAACTCACCAATACACAAGTGCAGCACACTATCACACGCTCACACTAATAAACTAAAAATGCAGGTGTGTAACACTCAAAGGATCCCACAACCAAGGCACCCCGGTCTCCTCCACGTCAGGCCCTCCACATCTGAATAAAAGAAACAAAGAAAATTTTAATATATTCCAAAAAAAATAGTTTGCACACACTGGGGTTAGCCCAACTGCAGGAACACACTGGTGATCCGCAACTCAATAAAGGGCCTCCTACCGGTGGTGTAACAAAAAAAATAAACTACAAATCAAAACAACCGAACATACAAACTAAATAAAACCTTAAATCTAGAGCAGACGGAGTTACCGTATTACTCCAATTTGCTGTCCGCCCGACTACTTTAATTTAACAATTCAGTCTATCAACATGCACGCCAGCATTTAAAAAAAAACAAAACATGCACGCCAGCTGACTCCCGTAGCCGGCATGTATGTAGCCGCTGTCCACGCTGACATCCACTCTTAAGAGGCTGGCAGCAGCAGGGAAAAATAACCCTCGCAAACGGAAACAGACGGTAAAAGGCAAAGCAGCAGCACTTCTGTTAGCGTAGCATAGAAAATCGTAGTGACCTTGCTGTAAAGCTACTGGCTGCCCTCTAAGGCCCACACTTCCTGCAATACATAATAAGCGTTTACTATAAAACAACAATAAAAGGCAGAGATCACAACGAAGCTGAGTTACGTACCAATTAAACGGCGTCACTCAATTCATGAACAGAGTGGCCCATAGGAGGCTTCTACAGCTATGACCTATAAACAACACTGGTTTACCACAGCTAAATAATGTACGCACAGCACCAAATACACACATACCAGCCACGATGGAGGCTTCAGGAAGGAAATCCACGGGTGATCTCTGTAACACGAACACCACAATCAACACAAGTACTGCCAATTCAGGCTGAGGCAACAACGACATGTACGCAGCTCCTACCTGCAACACCGGGCGAAGTCAGGTGACCGAAAGGAGATAACAGGTACGCGATTCAGGTGTGCTCAGATGGCTGCTCCTATTTATACTAGCGCCCCCTAATGCGCCTGACTGAAAGTGGGATGAACCAAGACATAATATTCATCCTGCCACATTGGAAAAACTGCCAGCTAGCAACGTCCCTCTCACCAGTAGGCTAAGTGATTTTTAGCCAATTACAAGTTGAATCTGGTAATTGGGGGTTGTTAGCTAAGATACCGTCATTAAGAAGCAGCACAACTAATGTGTCTATGGGAGCTAATTTGCGATGTGCACCACTGGCACAGCCATTTATTTTTTAATTCGCCTTCTCAGATTAATTCACCGCGTGTCTTACCCAGGGCTGGACTGGGACAAAAAAACTGCGCAGGCATTTTGACTAGAGACTGGCCCACCAGGTGTTATAGGAAAACACTCTTGTTGGTATATCTATGATTTCTATACATTTTACGTCAGATAAAAACTTTGGTTGTAAGATTCAGATAATTATTTATTAAAAGCTAGACATTTTAAAAATGAGAGTAAGAAATAAAAGTATTTCTTTGTGCCCCCCTTTCCCTGTTAATGCCCTACCTGGCCCCCTGGCAAAACTTTGCTAGACCCGCCCCTGCACAGTTACCAGCTGTCAGCTACTAAAAAAAGGATCCTGGTGTTATTTGTCTCTCAGAAACAGTTCATAACTTCCCTTCAACTCATTCATGTCACCTAAAAGGTAAACCTGTTTCTCCATCACCTGTTCAGCTCTGATGATTCAGTAAGGACATCTCCTGGTTTCATCTTCATGTTTCCCTCTCACCACATATCCAAACCGATCATGACCAGCAGCTTTACAGCTGTGGCTCCAGCAAACATCAGCTGATACTAGAAATTAATATTAAATAAATTCTAACAACAGCTGATCAAGCTTAAACGTGCTGCTGTTGTTTAGCGCGACATCCGCTGGTTTCCTCTTTCTGGCGCAAAGTGGGCGATAAACAAACAAGAGAGAAAAGCTGATCAGTTTCATCATTGATCAGTTTCGTGATTGAAGTAGCAAAAGGAGAGGGAGGGGGGAGAATGAGAGAAGAAGAAACAGCTGTGCAGTGAAAAGACGCAGAATTACTTCAGCTTTGTGTCTTTTTCCATTCTAGCTGAAGTACAGGACAAACTGTGTTCCTTTTCAGCTCAATACGTTTTCTCTGAATGCGGGACGATTCCGTCTTTTACAGAACGGTTGGCAACTCTACTAACTAACCTTATGAATAAAATAAAGTTCACTATCAGTAACATCATAGCACCCGCCCAGCTGTATAGAAACTCCATCATGCTAGCTAGTACGCAGTACGAGTTATTGTAACTGACTGTAAAAAGTCAGCATAACAAAAATAAACTCTACCTAAACTTGGTTCCTATCTGACCCAGATAGACTGCAGGTCATAACTTCTTACGTGAAGTTCAGGCCCATAAAAACAAAAAATCACCATCGGCAAATGCCCGGTTTGCCTGATGGCCAGTCCAGCTATGGTTGTGCCATCAGTTAACCCAACCCAGGGTTGCCGACTCCTGTGCTAAAGTATATAGTTTAGGCTGGATCAGGTGACCCTGAATCCTCCCTTAGTTATGCTGCAATAGGCATAGGATGCTGGGGGATTCCCATGATGCATTGAATTTTTCCTTTTCAGTCACCTTTTTCACTCATTATGTGTTAATAGACCTTTCTGCATTGAATCATATCTGTTATTAATCTCTTGTCTCTCTTCCACAGCATGTCTTCTATCCTGCGTTCCTTCTCTAACCCCAACCGGTCGCAGCAGATGGCCGCCCCTCCCTGAGCCTGGTTCTGCTGGAGGTTTCTTCCTGTTAAAAGGGAGTTTTTCCTTCTCACTGTCGCCAAAGTGCTTGCTCAAAGATTGTTGGGTTTTTTCATTTTCATTTGATTGTTGGGTTTTTCTCTCTATCTATTATTGTAGGGTCTACCTTACAATATAAAGCGCCTTGAGGAGCTTGTTGTTGTGATTTGGCACTATATAAATAAAATAAAATTGAATTGAATATACTGGCCACACATTTGTATATAAGCTGACCATGTAAACTTGAAATTAAGTTTCTTAAATAAATTAAAGAGCTGAAATATTGATGGAAACATGAGATATGTGTGTAAAACAAATCTAGCTACTAGAGGAAAATATATTAAAACTATTTTACAGCATGAGATAAATGCTATCCTGGATTTGGGTTTTATTCAGGGTTAGAGAGTTTAATGTCTGTGTGTAAATTTTATTAAAAATCAAGTTTAATGACATTTTAATAAAGTCAGCAAAACATTATGCATAGTATGAGGACTCAAACAAATTTGTCAACAATCATAGGTGGGGGATGTATTTACTGACCGTTATGCCAGAAGAGAACTGCACACCATTGCATCGTCTCCCTCAGTCAAACACGTCTTTCAAGTGAAGAACTTTGACACACTTGAAGTAATAAGACACATTCTGCAGGACAAAATTTTCTCCATCGAAGGTACAAACATTTTTTTATTGTTACAATTTTCTTAAAGTAAATGTAAATGTTCGAAAAATGAAAATAATTACATTGTATTGAATGCTACTTTGAGCTGATCACTTATTTACAAGGATTTTATTTCACATTTATTACATGGATTTGCGTCCTTCTTGAATTGAAGCAGTAAACGTTCATTTAATGTGTAAACTGCTACACTAAGAAGAAACTAAATCACCACATTCTATTAACTTTATTGTATTTTATTCATTAAAGTCACATTTTAAATTAAACGTAACTGTACATTTGTAAAATGAACAATAAATGCTCACTTTTATAATAAACTGTAAAAACATAATTTAAGATAATTAATTGAAGCATAATGAAAGAATGAACCTGTAAAATTTAATTTGTTGTATTGTGTCTCTCTTTTACCTTTTTGTTTATTTTTCTGTTACAGGATCTCAAAGCAGTGGAGAGTCAATGGAAATGGAAATATCTCAAGAGGGATTCAGTGCAATTCATGTGCCTGAGGTAATTAAAACTACCTGAAAATCACCAGACAGTTTAGTCATAGAAAGAAAGATTCACATGTGCCTTTGTGGCAGTTTTTATGGCCTAAAGGCAAATAAACAGTTAAACACAGTCCGGATTTTAAGTGAAAATAAATTGTATATAAAATGTATTTTCTGTCTACACTGTAGGGAATTCAGATGTCTATTGTTGGTGCAAACCAGTGGAAGGGAGGCTACGTGCAATACACAACAGGAGGCCAGAAGGTGAAAACATATGAGGATGTGTCTTTGGAGCCTGACAGTTATCTTGGTAAGAATATTACAGCTTTGACAATCTAATTCATACAAATGTGTTCATGTATATAAACAGCTCTGCTGTAATTCTGTCATGTAAAAAACACCAATGAGTTTGAAAAATGGGCACAATTTAAAAGAGGAGACTTAATCATTTTTCTCATTTTAAATACCTAAATTCTAGGTTACTCAGTGGCAATTGCTAAAACTCAAAGCGGCTCTCTGACAGTTGTTGGTGCTCCAAGATATAAACACAGAGGAGTTAACAGTCGCTGTTAACAGAGAAAACTTTGAAAATCAAATAATTGAGCCCTTGGCATCACAGGTATGAATTTGCAGCATGACAGATCTGAATGACCTTGTAAATAATATATAAATTATTTTTCTCAAATAAAAGAATAATAATGTGTTCCTTACACAGTATCAGACTGGGGAATATTTCGGGGCAGAGGTGTGTACCATGGGCACAAATGATGATGACATCACTGATCTAATCTTCATATCTTCTCCAATGTACATGGAGCCTGATAGAGAGGGAAGAGTTTATGTTTGCAGATTAACTGGTTTGGTAAATCACAGTTTCATCTAATCCAATTAAATTAATCGTTTTATTTGTCAAATTTTTATTAACTATAAAATATTCACTCTCTTCCTTTCAGTTTGTGGAGTGTAATTTTGATCCATTAGTACTAAGAGGACATGCAGCTGTCAAAGGAAGGTTCGGCTCTTCTCTTGCTGTGCTGCCTGATCTAAACTCAGATGGATTCAGGGATTTGGCAGTTGGAGCACCTTTGGAGAATAATGGTGAAGGCAGCATCTACATATTTAATGGTGAAGGAGGAGGAAGAATCAGTCCTACTTACTCACAGGTACACAACATCAAAGAACTCACAATGATACAATACAATACAATACAAAACAACTTCATTTGTATAGCACATTTAAAAACCAGTGGTTCACCGAAGTGCTTCACAGTCATACAATAAATTAGAGATAGGAACAATAACAGGGTATAAATACACCAACGCAGTGTAAAAAATAAAAGAAAATACAAAACACAACTTGACTAAGAGGTTATTCAGCAATAAAGTAAAATGATTAAAACTACATAAGGGAACATCTGCAGGATACCGACACTAACCAGGGAAAGCTAGATTGAATAAATGGGTTTTCAATCAGGATTTAAAAGGCTGAATCGATTCGGATGCACAAATAGCAGTAGGATGATAACTAAAATCATCTACCACATAAATCCAATATCTATACAATCTACAGTTGGAATACTGAGGTAAGTCCAAGATAGTGTAATCATACATTACTGTTGTCTATGATAATTCTACAGTATTTGTTGATACACACATTTACAGAATGCATTAATGATCAAATATTTAGGTACATTTTAAAGTTTATTATTATAAGAATTGCAAACAGATTTTTAAAATATCATAATTATATTGTATTTCATAAAAACATAAATAATTTATTTTAAATTATTACATAAATCATTAACTATCTATCTTCTGGGGTATATTCTCAGCAGCATATTAAACATTTCAGGTCCCCATAAGGAGAATCATGTGCTAACCGCTGTCTAAATGACTCGGGTAAAGTTTGTAGCATGTGTGCTTGTTGTTTTTGTCTGCTTCCACTTGTCTTTGCACTAGGATCATGTAGAGCTGGGCGATAGAATGATAACGATATGTATCGCGATATAACTTTTACTCGATAGAGAAATTAAGCTATCGCGATAGACCTCGCCGCTCTTGTCCTCTTAAAAAAAAA
>NW_024584098.1:23083-24730 GCF_018398535.1 Haplochromis burtoni
GTGGCACATCTGACATAATGTTTTACTTTTGTCCATGACGCGCTTACCTTCAGGGTCATGCTTCACATGAAAACCAAAATCGTTCCAAAGGCCAGATATGAATGAGGGTGGGGTAGGTTCAATTTCGGGTAGCGTTGAGGCAGTGGCCATGTTGCAACGAGCTTCTGTCTCTCTAGCTTGCGCTGCGCTCAGTGAATCTGCGCTTGACAGTGCAGCCTAGGCGGAGTAGTCGAGCGTAGATCCAATGAGCTCTCAACACAGACAGCATCATCAGAAGAGAAGTTGATAAAATAAATTAAAAATTTTGTATTGTTCGATACATCTGCGTACCGAAACGAAAGCACTGTATCGAACGGTTCAATACCGTATAATATATATATATATATATTTTAAAAAAATTCCCTGCTCGCCCCTGTGGGTGGTTAATCCTTCAAGCTCGGGTCCTCTACCAGAGGCCTGGGAGCTTGAGGGTCCTGTGCAGTATCTTAGCTGTTCCTAGGACTGCGCTCTTCTGGACAGAGATCTGCGATGTTGTTCCCTGCATCTGCTGGAGCCACTCGCCTAACTTGGGTGTCACTGCAACTAGTGCTCCGATTACCATTGGGACCACTGTCACCTTCACCCTCCACATCTTCTCGAGCTCTTCTCTGAGCCCTTGGTATTTCTCGAACTTCTCGTGTTCCTTCTTCCTGATGTTGCTGTCATTTGGAACAGCTACATCGATCAACAAAAAATGTTTCTCAAGTTGTCTTGATCCATGCTCAATCATCCAGCGTTCAGCAATCCTCCCAGTGTAATGTCAATGTAATGTCACCATGTTAGCACGTTACTCTGCAGTTGATAAATCTACAGATATTTCTGCAGTTACCTGTGCTGTCAAAGGCATACAGGCTGATTCATATCCTGAAAAACTGTTGACTGAAACCTGGCCTAGGATGATGCAGCAACATTATTTTAAATGACAATTTAAAGAGACAGTAATTTAAATTCTTCAAAATTTAACACACTAAAAAGAAATGCAGAGTGCAAAGGTTTAATATGAAGCTCTGTTTTACAGTAAGTTAAACAAAGAAGATCTGTGCTCACATATCTGCTCACATCGCACTGTGTTTTTATCAATTCTTAGCTAATCAAGAAACAGAAACAATTAAATGTAAGAAACTGAGGGGTTTGTTTCACTATTATTTCATTAAATAACAGTAACATTATTCATAGATTTTCACAGCTTACCATATTAATTTCCTTCAATTGTGTGCAAGTGATGTGTTGTATGAGAGAGTGGGGGAGGTAGGGCTGGAACTTGTAAGACTGGAAGGTAGAAAACTGCTCCCTGAAGTAGAGAACAAGCAAACAACTGGCTCTTTAGGCACCCCCATTCAGTAGTTAGGAAAATGTAAGCTTGGAACCCTCAATGACAATGTTCTGTGGTGATGGACTGAGCAGTGAAGGAAAGTCCCCCCAAAAAAGTTTTTTTATTTAACTTTTTAAGACCTCCCATATGGAAAAGAAATAGTAAAAACATATATGATTTACTCATGAAAGTGGCCACTTTCATGAGTAAATCATATATAAATCATATAAGGCTTACATGATTTACTCATGAAAGTGGCCACTTTCTCATTACTTTCATATATTTTTTTTAGTAAG
>NW_024584099.1:0-12895 GCF_018398535.1 Haplochromis burtoni
AAATAAAGACCAGGGCAGTTTCTCACTGGAGTCTCTCAGTAGGGAGCTGCCCTTGCTAGCAAGAAGTTCTGCGTGTTTCTCTTCTCTGAGTCTTTACTGAAGAAGTGTTTTAGAATATTTTCCCTAACAACTAGCATAAACAGTCTGTCTTATAGTTCTCACACATTACCATTAGTTTTACAAATACATTCTTCTTCATGTCTGTTTACGTGTTGTTTATGAAACTGAATTTCAACAGTACAAATAGCGTCTAATTTTTCTTTGCTCTCCAGTACAAATGCAAGAATTTGCAGGCTTTATTGAAACTGTCACAATTTAAAACTCAATGCCAAAAGCCAGGATATTCCAAGTTTCTAAGAACACTGCTTCATATATTATCAGCTCCTAAAATCCCTTTTTTGAAAGTAATGTAGAACATGATCTCTCTCACTCTCTGTGTCTCTAAAAAAACCCAACAAACTGGCAATCCCCATAAACAAGGGGAGTAGTTCATGGCTCTTTATCTGCTGCAACACCATGAAAAACATGTATGTTAGACTCTTTTACCAGACCGTGTTGTTAGCCCCAACCTCCATCCCGCAGGCTGTCAAATGTGAGTCCCTTGTGTTTTTACCACCAGACTAAGTTTGTAGTCCTATCTGCTAATATTATTTTATTATAGCACAAGGTTCAGTTAGGTTACTACTTTGACTTTCTTGCTTTGAGCACATTTCTGAGCCCATACTTTATCAAACTTTTACTCAAGTATTTTTGACACTAGCAGCTATACTTCTACTTAAGTAAAACATGCCTGCACTTTTGCCACCTCAGTTGCCACTCTTCTGTAGAGTTTGTAGAGTCTACAGAGTTTGTAGAACTTTTTACAAGGACACTGTGCGGGTTTACGTGTTATTCCTGATCACAGCACTGAAGAAGTTAACTTTCTTGACATAAAAGTAACCAAAAAAGGCAAATCTTCTCTTTACTGCAAAGCTGCTGATTGGAAAACATTGTGTCATGCTGGAAGTTTTCATCCTATCCACCTCCAGAAAAAAAGTTTACCTGTAAGCCACATTAGACTTAAACAAATTTGTGAAATTCCTGAACAATATTCAATTCAATTCAATGCAGTCATTATGCAAATGTACTGTTTATAAGGTTGAGGAAACCTGCAGTCAGCTGAGACTGAAGAAGTCACCTGGATTAGTGACGAAACTGATGAGTTTGTTTCTTTGTTGAGGAAGGAGGATAAATCCTGCAATCAAAGCTGGAAAAAAGCTTATGATATGTGCCTCTTAATTTTATTACACAGATGCCGGATTTAGGATCGTACCTCTCCCTGAGAGGTGAAACCTGCCAGACCGGGGGGGGACGACACAGACAGAGATGAAACTAGCACCATTTATTGCTCAATAATCAACTATTAGAAAAAAAAGAAGAACTGTCAGAAAGTGATTTATGAAGTCACACAGAATGAAAACAGTGCTTTAACCTTTGAGTTTAATGTTAAAATCATGTGATCATAATGTGGCAGTTACACAGTATTTTGTCCTCATCACATAATTTCAGAGATTATTAAATGAAACAATATATTTGAGGGGTATGCTATTGTCTCCATTTCGCTTTGTGAATCTTGTTTAAAAGTATGTCAATATTTGGTATGGATTCCACATCAACGTAGATGAATTCATTTATCAGTGTAAACTAAACATGCAGCACAATGCCAAAAAAGTGGAAAATAATTCTAGTGGAAAGAAAAAAAATAACAAATAAAAATTAGAAATCCAGAAGACTGCAGAGAAGAATCCCATTCTTAAAAACCTCAATGTGGAAGCTTCATAACAATTTGTATAGTTTTCCTGTTAGTTAATCTGAAGTTAAATATTACATAAAACAAAAGCTAAATATATAGAATCAGTTTCTCCCACTGAAAACAATACATCCAGATAAACAGAATGAACTTTTTGGGTTTTCCTTATCTGGATGATTGAGCATGCATCAAGACATATAGAATCAGTTACACACTTATCCCTCTGGCCCATTTTCTAAATATTAAACACACCCACAGCAATAGTATTTTTTAAAAAAAAAGAATTAATTCATGTGTCAAAACAAAAGAAAAGAAAACATGACTGCAAAGACCCTGTTCATAAAAAAAACATCTTAGTCACATCTATTTTTAATTTCCCTGTTCATTGATAAGCTAAGAAATAGTTTTTATTTTTCTTTCACTATACCCTACTTTTCTTTTTGATTAATATGAAGCTGAAGGAGGGTAAGATGCCCTCTAATATTCAGATGGACACGCTGTTTTCAATGAACTTTGGATCCAGGTATGTGTACGGCAGGTCCAGTCTCTTGTTTCGGTCTTCAATGTCTGCACTCAGTTTTCCCAGGTCTTCTTGAAATTGTTTTATCTTCTTGAGAGGAACCTCCTCAGTGAAGTGCTCTTCAGGGTAGTTGCCAAGAAAGACCTGATGAGATTGATAAGAGAAACATTTAGTTATTTTAATAGACTATAATAAACTAATTTACTACGTGGGAGATTTGTCTTGGACAAACAGTGCTCTACATAGCTGTTAATAGTGATCAAACATAGACTTTTAACATAAAATAGCATAATTTGACCACGGGGTGATCATTATAGGAGATAATTTATGCTGTACTGTCTAATCTATGTTTCACAAAATGACATAGCTTATATTGTATGTTCTCAGTTTTGAAGTCTTATCAGAGCACTTACGCAGTCAGCTGATGACTTGCTCAGTAGCCACATGGTACCCATGCCATGAACTGTTGTGTTAACCTCGGGGAATTTTTCCAGCATTGTGTTTTCGTTGGCTTCCCCCTTTGTGGTTGGTGGGGGAAGCTGCATGGTGGTAGGATAGTTGGGCATCCAGGCACCAAAGTCATACTGCATTGATAAAATATTGGATAGGTCATTCACAGAAATTAATATTAGGAGTATTACAGTATGAGTTTAGTAACCTTGATTTTAACACAGCACATTTTTCTGTGTTTTTGATCTAGGGATGGTAAAATCAGTCAGTCTTTCGTTTAGAGAGAAACATTTCAAATACTATGCTATAAAACATTATACAGACATTATACTGCGCTTGATGAAGTAACTTCATAATCCACTGACTTCTCATTTTATGTTACCATTTCAATGTCAGTATCAGCTTTATTGAAACATTGAAACATACTTCTATGACCCTGTCCTACAGATACCAAGCTTCGGCAAGCCCCAGACTACACACACACACACACCCATCCATGTCAAATTACCCATAAACTTGATGTGCTTAACATAAACGATAACAACAACCAAAGCTTTTGCACATCTCAGAGTATAAACATATCTAAAGTATCTGAAGTTCTTTAGTTTGTTGATGTTTATTACCATTTTATTTCTTTTCATGTCAGTTTATAAGGCCACTCTTAAACAGAAGGATGTTTAACAAAATACTCAAATGTAATAAAATGTCATTTTCCAAATATATGTTATGTTGTGCAGTAATCCAAAGACAAAAACCCCACTGGATTTTTGCCAAAGGAATCAGAGTGATACTATCTTTATGTAAAGGATGAGCAGGAATAAAACTTGAATGGAAGGACTTTGGAAAAATAGGCTAATATAAAAACTGACCTTCATTTGATCAGAAAGACAGACAGACACTTTGACAAGGGAGAGACTAAAGCTATAAAAACACACAAGACGAAAGCATGGAGCAAAACATAAATCATTGTCAAACAAAAGGAATTCATTAAAAAAATCCTGAATAGTGAGATCATCATTTGTTAGCTGCTAATGGGCTTGTATAAACTACCTGACAAGCATCAAAGTTTAGTGGAATTTATCTGTCCAGGATTCATCCATGAATGCAGGACAAGGAAATTGTAGAATGTGATCAAACACCACCACTGATAATCATAGTAAATTAGAAGACTTCACCTGTCCAGTGTTGACAGCTGAGTGCTGGGCTGAGCAAGTGAAGATCACCATGGTGACAAACTTGACCATCTCGTCCACAGTGTTGAATTTCTGTGGAATTCCTGTTGATCATAGTGAAAAAACTCTATTACATCAACGTACACCCAGGGGAATACATTTCAGTTGCATTCTGATAAGATGCAGCATCTATATTATCATTATGAAGTGTGATACTTTATTGAAAGATCACCTGTCTCTTCTTTGGAAAGGAATCCATGTTCGTAAATATCATAAATCCATTTATTCACTTCAGAGTCTTTCTGGACCTCAGCATCAGATTTGTAGTAGTGGCCCAGCACTCCCAAGACAAACCTTTGATAAATGAAAACATGCAGTCAGTCACGCTCATGGCTGCATTCTAGTTATATATTATTAGTTCTTTATTTTGTAGTTCTTTTTTTAATGACTTTTTCTATACATGACAGACATAGTGGAAAACAGGGAACAGGAAAAGGTAAGCTTTAACAAAAATTATTCTCTCATTATTGACGGTTTGTGTGTAAACAATCAAACAAAAGGAGCATCTCAGATCTACTGGATAATCAATAAAATAATGATCATAATAATAATGCAAAATAGTTTTTTTTCCCCACTATTACCTGTAGCAACAGCATAAAATTAACTTTGGAGTGACATAAGAGAATCAAATTCAGCAAATAATGTGATTGGTTTTCTAGAGTTGACCAAAATTACAAAGACTTATTTATCAGTGTGTGTGTGTGTGTGTGTGTGTGTGTGTGTGTGTGTGGTGTGCAGGAATAAAGTTATTTTACAGTTTTTCATATGTTTTTTTCAGACAGAGTGGTAATAGAACCTATGTATGATTCTCCAAAGCCTGAGTCCATCATCCCTGTAGTAGAAGTTTGGCACAGATTTCAGGCCACGCATTGAAATATCATCTGGGATGCAGAGTGAGCTGTAGGTCAGTGAGGCCAGCGATCTCTGCAGGATTGTGAAGGCACCCTCTCCACCTGAAGCTGCAAACTACACAACAGTCAAATCTCAGTGAGAAATAAATACTTTATGTGGCACTGAAAAACATGTTTATGTTTGTTTGTTTTATCATACCTTAGTGAAAATTCCATCCTTATTTATAAGGTGCGTCCGAGCTAAGGAGTTGATGTGAAGAGTGTAACGGGTGTGAGGCTTGAGAAGCTGACAGAAAGAAGGAAAGTCACGAGTAAAACCTTTTTTTCTTCCCTCATGTTTTATATTCATATGTTCTGATTTTGTGCAAACATTCTTTAAAGAGAAATAAGTTAAAACGATGATGTCAAGGTCACAAGTAAGGATACTTTCTACTATCTTACCCCAAAAGAAATTGACATATGTCTTAAACATAAAGATTTACCTTGTAGAGAGGATGCACCATGGGCAGGTTGCGCAGTAGGGAGAGTGTAAAAACCTCAGCCAGCAGGTGAGTGCGGAGCAGGTGAGCATTAAGTTCATACAGGTTAAAATCTGCACTTCTCACAAAGATCTTAGCCAACAACCAGTCGTGCTCAGAATCAGTAGGAAAAAAGATGGGGTTGTCTTCTGCTGGTTTCTGCTTCAGCTGCAGGAGAAGAAACAAATGTGTATCCATGCATTTGATTTAGTACCAGTATTGATCAATAACCATCAAGCCTCCTTTGTAAATATTCCTTATTTATTGTAGGCTTGTAACTGATGCATGTTTGTCTCTTGTCATGAGAGTATCAACAACAGTGACAAATAATGAGACATTACACCTTTACATCCAAAACTGTATCTGATATGAACAGGGGAAAGTCGGCAAAAGAGAATAAGCCGGTAAATAAGTAGTGTTGAAGTGCATGACATGAGTGCTAGCATGGTGAGTAAAATGTTGTCTGGAAGAAAGAAAAGAAAAACATGCCTACAGTGCATGTTCTTTCTTTGAGGAAGCAATTGGAATATAGTGGGAACAGAGGACCCTGTCACAGTCCCTCAGTCCCCTGAGCTGCTTGTTACAGGCTTTGTTTTATCTCTGTCTGTCTCTCTCCTTTCTCCGTGCTTGTGTGTCTGTTTGTGGGTGGAACTCAACGAGAGCTCCTCCCTCTGGCTTCATGCACCAGTAGAAATCAACCCCCTGTCACAGATGATCTCATCAGGAAGTCACTACTTAAGGTGGTGGCTGAGAGTCAATACATGCTACCTATCACTAAGTGCATATACCACTCTAGTGTTTATGCTGTAAATAAAGGCACTAAACTTGAACGCTCTGAATCCTGACTTTGAGTCCACTCCACCCAGTTTTCTTGACAGACCCGGTAAGTTTTCTGGCTGTTTCCAAATATCATGAACTAACCATGGCGAAATTTGTGCCACAGACCTAACTTTACAACTCTAACTGCCTAATCATACTTTCCTTGCACAGTAACATTATTTTTATCAGGTCATATATGGGTGAAATTCTCATTTGTTGTTAGATTGCCAAATTTCTTCCCCAGCTAACTTGTGTATACTGTGAAATGGTACTGGTTTCTAATCCATCAGTAAATTATGTAATGGCACAATGCAAATATGTATAACTAACATTTCCTTTCTCCAGTAACAACCATGATCTAGGCAGTTAACCAGATGACTGTAATTTAGTAACACAGCATGTTCCTGACCAGAGATGGGAAAAAACTGTAATCCAATTACTTTTTTCAAGTAACGAGTAATGTAAGGGATTAGAATTGCAAAAAAGTAATTTGATTACTGTTACTTTCCCGTAAGCATGCTGCGTTACTGCGTTACTGCATTGCTAAACCATGATATTGTTTGTGAGAGTGTCTCGCGACAATGACGTATAAGCGTGTGACGTCCGTGGCAGCAATGGACATGTGCAAATCAACACTGGATAATATGGAGTGCAGGAGAGAGTACGACCATGCAGCGTTTAAAGCGTGGAAGTGCTCACTTCAAGTTTTATTCCGTAAAAAGTGACACAAACATTAACATCTGCTGTACACTCTGCGTGGGAAGAAAACTTCTTTCTACAGCGAAAAATTAAACTTCAAATCTGAGCGAGCAGCGAGCACGCTGCCATGGGAACGTGAAATTCACAGACAAACCCCTGGATCCCCCCACTGACATGACCGCTGTGGCAACGGGCAAACCTCCACCCGCCCCACTCCTGCTAAACAGGTGAAAACAGATTTAAGAGTGACAGGACTTAGTGCCGCTGAAGCTTTGATTTTATTTATTTATTGCTGTGTTTTACTTGCATTTATTTGAAAGAGTTTTTATGCTGGAAATAGATTTAAATTAAATTAAACTTTTCCATTTGAGTGCATTTTATATGATGGATTTTGCAGGAGAAATAGAATTGGGCTGAAAGGTCTATTGCTTTATTACATATTCAGGTTGTGCATCATGTTTTGAAAAAGCAACAAAGTAATAAGCAACTAATTACTTTTTAAAATAAGTAATCACTAATGTAACAGGATTACTTTTTTGGAGAAGTAATCAGTAATAAGTAACTAATTACTTTTTCCAAGTAACTTGAACAACACGGTTCATGATAATGACAACTTCATCACGACTAAGTGAAGCTTGTGGTCATTTCACTGGTACTAGGGTATGCAGTATATGCCCTGCCTTTTTAGCTGATAAACATACATGACACAGAGAACATACAACAGAACAACATTATGGAGGAGGCCAGCCTGTGGTTCATTTTGCTTCGAATACAAAACTCACGCTAGGTGTAAACACAAGCAATTAAAGTACCACAAGCATCATTGTGCTTATATTCAGAAGGGAGATGTTTTGTATCTTAATATGAAGGAAAATTCTGTAGATCAACTTGTAGCTAAACTCACCTGAATAGCAATTGGTTTCAATTTACCATCAGTTTTCCAGAGTAGGACAAGAGGGGCCATCAAGTACTGTTTTTTCTCGTTGATGGTGTTTGTTTGGATTCCATCCAAAAGTTTGTAGTCACACAGGAAGATGTTGCCCTTCTGTTTGAAATTTTATAAACAAAATAAATTGTTTGGCCTCACACATGTGTGAGTGTTTATGTGTTTATGTGAAAATTTTAACATTAACATGTTAATACAATCACATGGCCATCCATGCAGGTAAGACAAGCCAGATACATGATACACTTAGTCTGCTTTATTTCAGGAGAATCACACAGTTACCTCCATTTCATCTGTCAATTTATTCTGACCATCAGGGAAGACAATTTCATCAGCAACAGGAAAGTTCTTGGGCAGTTCTACACAACATTGGATCATCAGGGGGTTTACGCCATTCAGAAATTGGTAGCCAAAGAAAAAATCATCCGTCCAGTGTTGAATGACATAATCTGTAAAAATAACATATTATTTTACTGTGGGCTCACACAAAAAGGAAAATATGCTTACTGAAAACTGGTACACAATTTTTACATTTGCAGAAAATCTACTTATGATTATTTATTTCATTTCTTTTTTGTTTCTTTAGGTGAAATAATGGAAACTTTCCATATAAGTGGGAAACCACTCTTTAGTGATTTTCAGCTGCTTCCCTCTGGTCGTTGGTAATAAAGTGCCTGCAGTGAAGCCCAATAGACGTAGAGTGTCTTTTGTACCTGCTGCTATTATGATGGCTGCCATCAGTACTGCACATTGCACTTTGTTGATGATAAAGTTTGGGCTGTTCTCTCTGGCTTTTTTTGTTTGTTTGTTTGTTTTGTTTCTGTGTATGGACATACTGCAAATCGTTTTCCCATTGGGGACAATAAAGTTACCGCTGACCAATAAACAATTCAACACTAAGTAAAATCTTGGAAAAAATTTGTAGTAAATTCTGTGATCTACTGATAGACTGGAAAGTCTATCAGTAGATAGACTGGAAAGGCAATGTCATATCGGGATTTGAAAGCTTTTGGACATGCACTAAAAAAAATTCTGAACTTACAACAATGAGAGTTCTTTACCTGATATCTTAGTGTGATGGGCGTAAAAAAGACGACGTATATCATCCCTAGAAGTAAATCTTTTCTTACACTCAAGTAGTTCTGCAAGTTCCAGCTCTACTGGTCTAGAAAACAAAGGTACAGTAACTTTTTTCAGATGCATTCTTAATCATGTCAATAATGAAAAAAATGAATGAAAAATATCTTTACCCTCTCATGTAATTGTAGGCCAACTCTGTATTCTTGGTTAAAGAGAAGCAGACATCATAGGGCAGTGAAGTGTCTGTCCTAATGCAATGGGGAATTTCCTCTTTATATATATCCCAGCTAAGACAGAAAATAACAGGGGTAAGGGACTTAGTGAGTCTAGATTACTTATGCATCTGCAATCTGAGTAGAGCATAGAAACATAAATATAATTAAAATTTTAGAGGTGCTCAGATCAACATTCAGAAAAAATTCAGAAAAATGACTCTCATGTGATCTGCACCATTTACCTGGAGGTAGAAAGCAAGCAAAGGTTTGTTAAAATAGTGATAAATAGAGTATATCATTTTGAATCTGAAAACAAACAAAGCCACTCTGGTTCTTGAAGAATAAATGTCACATCATTTTGATATTTGTGAAAATTCATCTAAAGTATTTAGAAATCACTCAACAGGCTGTGAGAGAATAGGGAAAGGGTTCTCTTTTCAAGTTGAAGTACAACCTGTTCAGAAGCTAATAATAAAATAACGGTCCAAAAAATTGCATAGCGCATATTTAACAGGTTACTAAATCCTGGCATTTGTGGGAGAGTATTTTGGGTTTCCTTATTCTTTGAGTAAAGAAATGTTATAACAAAACCGTGAACTTCTTACCGATACACACTCTGTTCCCACTCCAGGTCCTGCTGCCGACTGTACCCACCAGGAAGAGGGTTACCATCATCGATTTTTGCTTAAAAGATGACAGAAAAATGGCATGTTCAAACTCATTTCAAATACTGTATTGGTTGGAATTTGCTCCATCCTAATTATAGTTTTGTGTTATCATTTTATATCTTGAAATACATACATGATGTCAGACAAACATGTCTACAAACCTGTCCCCTCTCTAAAGTAGTGCACCTTGCTGTCAGTGATCCAGTGATAAATTGGAAAGCTGTAGGTCTTATCCTCAGGGGAAGTGACTTCCACCTTGGCAGGATACCATGAGCGTTGGACAAACAAATCCTGTTTCTTTAGCTCTATGAGCACCAGATCTCCAAGGAGGGTTGGGCAGAACACAGTTGTCGGTGTTTTCTGGAATATTAATATAATAATATATATATAATTATTACATTATTATTACATTAATATATATAATATTAATGATAGAATGTCTCTGAAAAATCTACAGGAGATCAAGATCATCATAAAAAACTAAACAAAACAAAACAATCCTAGGCTGCATCCTCCAATCCAGTCTCCTGGCAGTTTGTGAAAAAGTTATAATTTACTTTAATCTATTGATTTGTGTTGCTGAGCATACATTTGATTTGTGTTTATTGTATTTTTTGCATGTCTATGACCAAGACTTTAAATCAGTTAGCTCTCATGAGTATTGATTCATGTCTACTTATAAAAAGCAAGAAAAGCAGCCCTTGAAAATTAAAAAAAAATTGGTGGAGGAGCAAATCAATGTTTTTCATGCCAGAGACCCAAGTTTGACGCATGAGTTTTCATATATTATTATTATTATTATTATTATTATTATTATTATTATTATTATTATTATTATTATTATTATTATTTGATTATATTAAAATATGTATTAATGATCATAGTTTGTTTTAAAATACAATGATTGCCATGTCTTTCAAAATTTTCTATTCATGGGACCTTTTTGCTTTTTCTACACCAAATACTTATGGCAGATACAAATTATGATTACTACTGAAAAACATTACTTAGAAATGCTTGCTCCTGAGAGCATTTTGTTTATACAGTTTGTCTTTTCAAACTCTTTCTTTGCATGAGAATGGTAAAACTGTAAGTATTGAAATTAGAAAATTTCAAAATGTCTGTCATAATATTCTGAATTCATGTCATCAATTAAACAGTACACGTGTAAAAAACACAAATACAACCATTCAAAAATGGCATAGAAAATATAATGGGGTCACTAGCTCATATTAGTCACAAAAATAACTTTGTTATTTGGGGGTTAAACATGGAAAAAGATATTTCAGGCTTACTTGTCCTCTCTGGAAGACTGATTTGAATTTTGTGAATTCACTCGTCCCTGCTGTGCCGACAAGCTTAATGAAGACTTTATTGTGAGTACCAGCACATGCTAGATCTCCAGTGAACAAGACCACTTCGTAATCGCCCATTTTCACTCTTGAAAGTACAAAATTCCTGATGAGAAGAGAATTTTAATAACTATTCACAGTACTGATAAAATAAAAATGATAATGGCAGAAAATATACTGTAAGAAATAATTAATAAATTATTAATTGCACTTGTTTTGAATGATTGAAAATTAACCCTTGCCTTCTAAGCTCCTTTTTCGAAAGAAGATCTTACCTTTGCTAGTGAGACCAAGATGGTACTTTGAAGCTCTGCTCCGTGGGTATGAAAAATCAACACTTGATGTATCTCTTTATATACAGTTTTTGTGGGGGTGTCATGTCCGTGTCGTGTGTGTGTGTGTGTGTTTTTGTGTATTTGGTATTTAGAGGAAAAATCCATGTTCCTGCATGTTTGAAAGAGCAGTGGAACACAGCCAGGAAAACAGTGTGAAAGAGACAATCTGGGTGTTACCGAAACTTCACATAATTCTAAAGAAACACTACTTTAATCCAGGAGCTCTAAAATGGATGAGAATATCTGGCACAAAAAAAACTGTGAGTTCTCAGGAACTGACTTAGTATTTGTTGTACCAGTCCCAAAACTGATAAACAAACTGTCAGTTATGTGGTGTTTTTTTTCTCACGTAAAATGATTTCAGGTCATGCACGTTAGGATGCACCAGTTCCAGATGTGAAGGCATTAAGCCACAAAGTTGGGTAGTTACGGTTTTTCAGTTTAACATGTAACATTTTAGGTAAAAAAATATAGACATTGGATTCTATCCAGGACCTCTTATAGCTTCTATTAAAATTTAGATTTTAAAGAGGACATGAGGCTTAGGGTCCAAACTTTTTTACACTGAGCATTTCAAACCACACCAAAGAAACATGTGACCTCTTGTCATAGATAGATCACCTGAGATGCTCTTTTAGCAGATGTTTGGTCCATTTTCAGTGTCATCTTCCTGCCATGGCATTTGTCTCTGCCAACTTTTCCAGTTTACATTTTTTTTCACTTATCTTTATAAATCTTTCAGTCACAACATGTTATATCATCTTTAGATAGGAACAAACTTAACAACTTGCTAGTAACTTTTAATTCAATGAAACCTCACAAATAATCTTAGATGGATATCATACATGTTGATGCTAATCTGTATTATAATACCTGGGAAAATGGCCACACTGATCGTTTTAGTAGCACTGAAACGAATGTGAATGCATTTTACCCTTCAGCCGCACCTCAGTCTTCGTAAGTTTTAGAAAATAGATAATGATGTCCCTTCCCTTTTGTCTCCTAGTTTTGTCTTTGTGTCTTGTGTCAGCATCTCCTGTGGAAGTCAGTTTTGCCTCCATGTTTATTGACCTCTGTGTTTCCCCAGTAATGTTCCTGTTTAGTTCTCCCAAGTTCATACGTCTTAGTCACTTGTCCTGTGTGCATTATGTAGGCGCCAGACGTCTGCTTTATATTTTTATTTCCGATTAAGTTCATGTTTGTTTTATATTTCATAGATTCATTACGTAAGTCATCTTTTCATGATTAATAAAAATGAAAATATATGTTGTGTTTACATAAAGTAATGATATGTCACTGTTTGGGATTAAGATAAGATAAGATAGAACTTTATTAATCCCTCGGGTGGGTTCCTCTGGGAAATTCGATTTCCAAAAAAGCACAGCAACGACCGAAGTTACAGAGTTACAGAATATTATATA
>NW_024584099.1:15027-22151 GCF_018398535.1 Haplochromis burtoni
GGCTGCCTTTGGACGAGGGGTGTGTATTGTGGCTGTAGGTAAACCAGGTTGTGGTCTGACTTCCCTAGTGGGGGGAGGGGGGTGGCTCTGTATGATTAGAACCTAGAAATCACTTTAAGCATGTAAGTGCAATAGTAGCATGAAACCCTGTGTGAGGGGGAAGGGGAGGATTATGGACGGAGAGGTTAGAAGTCTCACGGTTTTCTTACCAAGTGCACAGGTAATTCTGGATAACTGCTTTTTTTTTTACTTTCATGCTTATTTAGGAAGGAGTTCATTGTTACATCTTCAGTTTGTAATAAATAAACAATCTTCAAATCATAAGGCAGCTGGAAGCATTTCTTTTGGAAACCAGGAACACACATCAGCCATAGACTCCTTTTTTGAACTTGGTTTATTGGAAATTACCCTACCAACACATTATGTTCGCCTTTTCTTCTCCAGTGTCTTTAGTGCTGTTAGTTTCAGCTGTGTGTCCACCTGTTGCCTTTTTCTCAGCAACCTGTTTGTGTATATGTAGTGTCTTAGGCTCCCTTTGTATTTTGTCATGTTTTGCTTCTTGTTGTGTCTTGCCATGAATTCCTTGTCATTTCCAGGTTTCCTAGTTACTTCCTTGTCTGAGTTTTTGTGTTTTGTTTAAGTGAGTTTCTAAGCATCAGCAATAAAGCTGCCTCCTTTAGTTCATCCCTTGTCTCAGAGTCTCGTATCTACTCTGTCTGACAAACATCTGTACCTCAAAAAAACTCGCAAACTCTTCAATTTAATGCAGCTTTCCCACATTAGTAAGTATAACATGGTAAATTAAGGTGTGGTATGTAACCATGGTCAGATATCGTAAGGTTAGTACTATGCTAACTACCCAGATGCTTACTCTGGATGGCATCTCGTTGAAATTACAGTAAATCTCTTCTCTATGGTCTACCTCATCAATCTCTCCATAAATTGCAGTTAGTTCAAAATACAACTGCTCGTATTACATCAAGAATTAGATCCACTGAACATATAGCACCTGTTCTTAAACAGCTCCATTGGCTTCCAGTTCACCTCTGTGTTAATTTCAAGATCCTGCTTCTTACTTTTAAAGTGCTTCATAACCTCAGTCCTCCATATTTATCTGATCTTCTCCATACGTACTCACCCCTCGTACACTCTGCTCTTCTTCAGCTTCCCTTCTGTCTGTTCCAGCTGCTCGCCTGACTATCGTGGGACTCAGAGCCTTTAGTTGTTCTGCCCCGAGACTTTAGAAAGCACTTCCACCAGAATTCCAGACCACAAACTCTCTCACCACTTTTGAATCACATCTCAAAAATCTATTCAGAACTGCATACCCTTGAATCCATCTTAGTCAGTTTTTACCTTGCTCAGTTTTATACTTGCTTTAAAACTTTCATGCTTGTTTTTTATTATTATTATTTTACTATATTTTATTAAATTGTATTGTTGTACTATTGTAAGGTGACCTTGAGGGTCTTAAAGGCACCAATAAATAAAATGTATTATTATTATTATTACCACCCTGGCCTCCAGTCATACTGTGAGGAATGTCTTGATGCATTCTCAATCATCCAGTAGAGCAAATCTCCAAAAGTTGATTCTGTTCATCTGGAGCGTTTTGTGGGAGAAACGTTTCATCACTCATCCAAGTGACTTCTTCAGTCTCAGCTGACTGCAGGTTTCCCCGATCTTATAAACAGTACATTTGCATAATGACTGAAACCAGCCCACTGAAGGAACAATGGGTTAATTATGTTTATTATGTTCATTTGTAAATAAACGCACTATCAGTTTTTGAAAAGGTCTCCTGGTCTGTGCCTGATCCGTTTACAAAACTTTAGTCAGTCCATCCTCATCACTAAAAGAGTGTTCACTGGCCTGTAGGTGTAAATAGACTGGCCTGACGAGGTAGCTCTTCTGTGTTGTGGCATCCGCTTCGCAAGAGGTTGTTTGGTTTCCCCAATGTATAAATCATGACAATTCTCCTGGCACTTAACAGTGTACACTGTATTGCTCTGTTTGTGTCGTTGGACCCGATCCTTGGGGTGGACCAGTATCTGGTGCAACTTGTTTAGGCAGCATTTGTCCTTCTCTCCTTGATTGGCGGAGGCTGAACCTGCAGTCAGCTGAGACCAAAGAAGTCACTTGGGTGATGATGAAACATTTCTCCCAATGATAACGCTACATCCAGACGAACAGAATCAGCCTTTTGGGATCTACTTACCTGGATGATTAAGCATGCATCAAGACACACTATTATTTGTTCTGTCTGGATTTATACTTGAGTAGGTTTTATTTCTGTATTTGTAATCTAGTAACTTTCTGCTCAGTAGAATAAAAAAAAACCACACAAAATAAACAGGGCTAAAGATCAATTGGCTGTCATGATTACTGATCTTATTTCACATTATATTCATTACAGTGAATTCTTAGAGTCATGATCATTAGTACCAAAAATGCAGTGGTGTGAAAAACTGTTCGGCCGCTTCCTAATTTCTTATTTTTTTGGATGTTTAGCACGACAACAACAACAACAACAACAACAAAAAGGCGCTCTCTCACTCAGAAAACACACAGTCGCAGAGAGAGAGCGTCGCCCTGTAACCATGGCAACCATAACGCTGCCGCCTTGAACAACATAACATGCACGTTTAACGTAGCTGTTAAACAAAACCCAAACAGTCCTGACCCGTGAAAATATGAAACAGGAAAATATCACCGTGTAATCCATTTATTTCAACAAAGTAACTGTATTCTGAATACCACCTTTTTAAACGGTAACTGTAACGGAATACAGTTACTCATATTTTGTATTTTAAATACGTAACGGCGGTACATGTATTCCGTTACTTCCCAACACTGGTTATGTGTTTGTATACATTATACCCAGTTTGACCCATTTAGCAGATGTCAGCCTGTTTAAGGCTCTGATATCTATTCCGTATGACTTAAAGCACTCATGATATGGTATGATTTTTTCACCCAATAAAGGAATATTTAATACAGCGGGGAAAATAAGTATTTGACACATCAGCATTTTCATCAGTAAGGGGATTTCTAAGTGGACTATTGACACAACATTTCCACCAGATGTTGCCATCAAGCCAAATATTGAATTCATACAAACAAATCAGAACATTGAAGTATACAAGTTGGATCATATTAAATAAAGTGCAATGACACAGGGAATAAGTATTGAACACACTTTATTTAATACTTTGTAGAAAAGCCTTTGTTGGTGATTACAGCTTCTAGACGCCTCTTGTATGGATAGACCAGTCGTCTGCATTGCTCAGGAGTGATTCTGGCCCATTCTTCCACACAAACGGTCTTTAAATCGTGAAGGTTCCTTGGGCCTCTCTTATGAACTTTAATCTTCAGTTCTCTCCATAGATTTTCTATGGGATTCAGGTCGGGTGATTGACTGGGCCATTCAAGCAACTTGATTTTCTTTCTTTGAAACCACTTCATTGTTACCTTGGCCTTGTGTTTGGGATCATTGTCTTGCTGAAATGTCCACCCTCTTTTCATTTTTAGCTTCCTGGTAGATGGCAGCAGATTTTTATCCAGAATGTCCCGGTACATCTCTCCATTCATCCTGCCTTCAATAATATGAAGTCTGCCAGTACCCCTTGCTGAAAAGCAGCCCCAAACCATGATGCTACCACCCCCAAACTTAACTGTTGGTATGGTGTTCTTGGGGTGGTGAGCAGTGCCATTCCTTCTCCAAACATGGTGTGTAGAATGGCTGCCAAAAAGTTCAATTTTGCTTTCATCTGACCATACTATAGTCTCCCAATAATCCACAGGCTTCTCCAAATGCTGTTGCGCAAATTTTAACCGAGCCTTGACATGCTTTTTGTTCAGCAATGGAGTCTTGCGTGGTGAGCGTGCATGGATGCCATGGCGGTTCAGTGCATTGCTTATAGTTTTCTTTGAAACAACAGTACCTGCTGATGCAAGGTCTTCCTGAAGTTCTGTCCGAGTGGTTCTTGGCTCTTGGAGAACTCTCCTGATTATTCTTTGGACTCCTCGGACAGGGATCTTGCGTGGAGCACCTGATCGTGGCAGGTTTATGGTGAACTGGTGCTCCTTCCATTTCCGGATAATGGCCCCCACAGTGCTCACAGGAACATTCAGCATTCTGGAAATGCACCTATAACCATTCCCATCACAATGCTTTTCAACGATAAGATTACGAAGATCTTGAGAGAGTTCTTTGCTTTTACCCATCGTGGAGTCTTTCCTGTGTGCCTTCTGGGTAATGAGGAGCCTTTATAGGCCATCAATTAGGACTGAAGCAGCTGATATCAATTAGTACTGATAGGGGACAGGATTTCTCTATCAATACTGACAGATTTCAGGTGATCTCCTGGCTTTCTATGTCATTTTGCCCCTTGTTATCTTCATGTATTCAATACTTATTCCCTGTGTCATTGCACTTTATTTAATATGATCCAACTTGTATACTTCAATGTTCTGATTTGTTTGTATGAATTCAATATTTGGCTTGATGGCAACATCTGGTGGAAATGTTGTGTCAATAGTCCACTTAGAAATCCCCTTACTGATGAAAATGCTGATGTGTCAAATACTTATTTTCCCCGCTGTATATCATTCTACTCTTCATTTTATCAGAAACAGTTCTCACATCTCATACATTTTCTTTTTACACATATATGTAAGCCAAATTTAGTAACGCCAACATATAAAACAAACAATATTTGTCTCTTATATATAAAATACATAAAAAAAATATATATATATATATAAAATACATCCATATATACACTTTCAAAGACACTTGTCTTTGAGAGAAGATTTAAGGTGATCAGAAATTTACATAAATGCATCTTGAATCTTTACTGAAGCTCAGTATTTGACAGACTTCAAGCCCACTGCTGTAATATACTAATCTAATAATAAATATAATATTGCCCATATAATATTTACTAAATTGGGACACAGCCCTTGTTACACATAGCTGATGCGTCAAATCTTATTTGAAAATTTACACTGGTCACTAGACATTATTATAAACACTGTACAGAACACATGAGAAGGGATTATGTAATATATATTGATGTTTGTATATTTACACATTAAGATGAAACCAGCTGAAATAGCAGACGTTTTATTAGGAAATAAATTGTTTTGTAAACTTTGCATATCTGTAACAAATTAGTAGAATTATTCCTCCACCTGCGTCTAACAGTGCTTACAACTCCCAGCCAACATTTATATGTGGGCCCCATATGGTTTGGAAATGGGCTGAAAAATGGGCCCCATATGAGATTGTCCGCCGGTTCCATAATGGCCCCATGTTAAATGCCCATATAGGTGTTATGTTAGGAAAATTTGGGAACTAAATGGGCCCCAACTGGGCAAAGAACACAGAAACCCACCTGGGCCCCATCTTTCAAGTTTTTGGTGGGTACCACAAAGGCTAAAAAGTGGGTTTTAAGTGGGATTGTCCACGGGTTCCATAATGGCCCCATTTCATAAGCCAATCTTGGTGTTATATTGCACGTGACTACTCAAAGAGCTCTGGTGACTTGCGTCTTGTTTTTGCCATTGTACTAGAATTGTCTCGTAGAATTGTCTTGGTCTGTGCTAGACAAACCTATCACCTGCATTTGGGTTTTTCATCCTGCCTGCCACACAGTTTATCATGACAGTTCCAAAAGGATTTTATGTTGTTTTCTGTGCAGTCGTTGTGCAACACAGTAAAGCTGTTGGTGAGCTAAATGTCTCAATGAAATAATTTTTTATCTTTCCTGGTTTTATTCAGTCTGATTCTTTATCTTTTATCTTCTCACTCAGTAAGCTGTGTAGAAATGAACTCACACTCTACCTGCTACTTCAAAATGTCTGATCACCTGCAGCACTTTGTTGCGTCTGTCAGTGACCTTCTTCACCCTCCTTTGCAAAAACTAGATAATTAATTTAGACATCCATTTTTGGTTTAAGGGATTTTGATGATCAGTTTACTCGTGTATTGTACTCTATCCACATCTCCTCCATCTGTTCATATTTGTACAGGAAATGGTGCGTCGGTGTGGAGAGGAGAATGGAAAGTTATTCATGTATATTTCCTCACATTGCTGTGTTTGTCATGATCTCTTCTAAACCTCGTGATGTTTCACAGTGACAGACTTCCTGCTGCAGAACCTGTAAGAGCAATAACTGTAGGTTGACAGCAAAGCTCAGACTTGTGGTAAATAAAGATTTTTTTTTAACTATTGCATGTTTCTGTTCAACATCATCTCCTGCACTGCTGAACACCAAAGCAAAGGGAAGGTGGACTAAAAAGAGACTTAAACCAAAAATATGTGAACGTTTGTAACAGTGAAGTGTATAAGGCAACATAGAGAACCATGCAAAATAGTAAATGCCTTGTGCAGCTTTATCATAATCATGTATTGTACTACAGTCCATGTAACAGGCCCCTAGGGCCTGTACAAAACCAAACTCAAGTGCGAGACAGGCATGCAGAGCCGCTTCTGAGGTCTCAATGCAAAGCTTTATTTAACAAAGGCATATGGTTGTACTTAATGTGGTGAGCAAGACTTATAGAAACTTGGTGTGGCTAAACATACAATCCTTGGCATAAACCTTTAACATGACGGCAAGAGGGCTGCTACACAATGGGAGACTGGTGGTGTGGTGGTCGCACTCAGGGGAGAGAGAACAGAGTTAATGGGTGCACAAATATGTCCAGGGGTAATAGTGAAAACTGAAAAAAGTGTGTCTTACTTTGAAGGCTAGGGTTGAATGGGGATGTAGAGGTCTGGTAGGCTGGCTGAGAATAACTGAGATGGGCTAACCTGAGTTTTCCAGAATCCTCGAGAGCACTGGTAACAGGAGGGCAGACAGATGAGTGTGATACGCGTTTTTGTCCAGGAGGGTGGCAGAGATCCTGTGGGAATGGTGTCCAGTATCCAAGAGGTGAGTCAGCTGTGATGCGTCGTGTCAAGCCAACAGAACTAGAGAACATTGAAGATTAGGTAAGTAGATAAGAATTTAGAACACGAGCTAGGACTGTGAGCCTGTTATCGACTTACAGCGGGGAAAATAAGTATTTGACACATCAGCATTTTCATCAGTAAGGGGATTTCTAAGTGGACTAT
>NW_024584099.1:23856-24660 GCF_018398535.1 Haplochromis burtoni
ATGGTGTGATCTCCCGCTGGCTAAGTAAGCTGGGTAGAAATGGATTCACGCTCTTTACCTGCTGCTTTATATTGTTGCTGTAAATTTTTAAGACATCTGCCATCATCTGTCAGTGACCTGATCCTCCCACCTGCCTTAACAATCCCTTTCTGTAGAAATATTCACCAGTTTCAGGTTTCAGCAGGTTTCTGTCAGACAGGCTGGATGTTGGCTTGATTTCTTCAGACCATTTATGGGGATCAGTGTAACTGAAACAGATTCTGTGGAAGAGAGAGATCAAAACAGGAAGGAGGATTAGGCAAAGATGACTTTACCATGTTTACTTCTTAAGAAAGAGCTCACCTGTTCACCTGTTTATCAAACATGTCTCAGCCTGATCATCACACTTGTCTGTACAGTGTAATAACAAAGGTCACTAATATATTGATATTAGAGATGGACCGATCTGATATTACGTATCGGTATCGGTCCGATACTGACCTAAATTACTGGATCAGATATCGGCGAGAAATAAAAAATGTAATCCGATCCATTAAATATCAAAAAAGCACCTCACAAAACTTGCTACACGGCGTAACTCGGCTCATAACCGTAGCACGTTGCAGCAGTATGCGTCACGTGATAGATCGGCTGTGTGTATTTGTAGCCTCGCTACCAAACCAGCATTTCATCTCCGAGGAAGTTATCCCAGAGAGAAGTAAAGCAAGTGTGTAAATTCATCTCTGAATGTTTGTAAAGCATTCCCACGTTAAGCTTAACAACCGATATATGGAGCGACTGCCTCTTCTTCCTGCTACTTTAATC
>NW_024584100.1:0-24609 GCF_018398535.1 Haplochromis burtoni
GTTTTTTCTCTTCTGCCCTCTTCCCTGTTTTGAGCGCCATGTCGGCTCCATTTTGTTTAGAGGATTTTTTAAAAGCTCCATCTGTTGTGCTCCTTGAGAGCTGCTGCAAATGCAAATTGCTGCAAATTGCAGAACACCTTAAGCTACAGGTCTCTAAAACACTCCGTAAGAGTGACCTGAAAGCGCGGGTAGTACACGAGTTGGTGGAGGCTGGTCTAATGCAAGTCCCTGATCTGCCTGGAGTGCCTGTGGTCTCTGGTGAGCCTAGTCAAACTTTCTCATTTGAGGCGTTTTACCATAAAGATGGTACGGGTCATGACAGTGTGGGAGATGAGCGGGGGAAGACACCGCGCACGCTCCCTCGCTATGATCCCCTTTCCTCTGGAAGTTCACGGGACGGGGCCCAGCTAAAGGTGCGCTTGGCATGACTCCAGTTGGAGGCCGAGGAGAAGGCTCAAGTCAGGCGAGCTCAATTAGAGCTTGAGATCAGAAAGCTGGAAATAGAGGCAGATAAAACAGTGAGGCTGCGTAAGCTGGAGCTGGAGTCTCAGCCACGAGCCTCATCTGTCTCTGCTGATGGACCAGGTTCTCCCCCCGTGTCTACTACTCCTTATGACATTAGTAAGTGCATTTCTTTAGTGCCTGTTTTTAAAGAGGCTGAAGTGGATTCTTATTTTGCAGCATTTGAGCGCATTGCTGGTGCTTTGCAGTGGCATAGTGAGATCTGGCCCCTTTTATTACAGTGTAAACTGACTGGAAAAGCCCAAGAGGTGGTAGCTGCGCTTCCCTTAAAAGACAGTTTGGAGTATTCTTGTGTTAAATCAGCTGTGTTGCAAGCATATGAATTGGTTCCAGAAGCATACAGGCAGAAATTTCGGCTACAGAGGAAACTTCCCTCCCAAACGTATGTGGAGTTTGCCAGGGAAAAAGGTATCCTCTTTGACAAGTGGTGCTCTGCGGCAAAAGCCAGTGATTATGATTCATTGCGTGAATTGATGTTGCTGGAAGACTTTAAAAAGTGTCTTCCAGAGAGTATAGTGTTATACCTGAATGAGCAGAAAGTAACCACTTTAGCGACTGCAGGAGTTCTCGCAGATGAGTATGTGCTCACCCATAAGTCCTCTTTTCTGGTTAAAGAGAAGTCACAGTTTAGTGCCGCGCAACAGGCTCGCACTGTTAAACCCTTAGGCTCTAAAGAAAGTCGAGAGTGTTTTTACTGTCATAAACCGGGACATGTCATTGCGGACTGTTTGGCCCTGAAACGCAAAACCGTGAATTCTCAGCAACCCAAAGGTGTTGCCTTTGTGAAAGCGGCGTCCCATCCTGAGATGCTTGATTGTGGTGGTAAGGTGCCAGACCCTTGTTTTGACCCATTTATCTTTGATGGTTTTGTATCACTAACTGATAAATCCACTGATCTAAAATCTGTGCGCATATTGAGAGACACTGGAGGGTCTCAGACCTTAATCCTTTCTAGTGCTTTGCCTTTCTCAGCAGACAGTGCATGCGGATTTAACGCTGTGCTGCATTGAACAGAGATGGGTTATGCTCCCAGACCCATTCACCAGGTCTATATCAAATCAGAGCTCGTTACGGGATTTTTCCCTGCCGCAGTATGTCCAACCTTACCCATAGAGGGGGTGGCCATGTTGCTAGGAAATGATATTCCGGGCGGATTAGTGCGTCGTAGTCTGGAGGTGCTGGATAAGCCCCTCAGTTCTGATGCCCCAGATATTTCTGTGACCCCAAAGCTGTACCCAGCCTGTGTGGTTACTCGTGCCCAAGCCCGTAAAGATGGCGACGTTACCCTCGCTGATTCTGTGTTGATGACCTCATTTTCTGAGGAGGGTGCTGCGTTACCTGACGAAAACAATGTTTTGTCTTCCCCAGACTTGGTAAACCCTGAGGAGCCTGGTCCATCTGTAAAAGAAATACCACTGCCTTTAACCAGAGAAAATCTGTCGGCGGCCCAGTTGGCTGATGAATCGTTGCAGCAATGTTTTAAGCATGTGGTAACTGCCCAGCAAGCTAAGAATGACCAACAAGCCTATTTCATAGAACAAGGTGTGCTAATGCGTCAATGGTTTCCATTGGGTGCTAGGAGTGTGGACTGGAGTAAGGTTAAGCAGATTGTCACACCCACGCTGTCAAAGATCCTGGCGCTTGCTCGTGAAAGCCAGTGGTCGGGACATTTAGGCATCACAAAAACGTATCAGTTACTATTAAAACACTTCTTCTGTCCTGGCATGAAATGTGATGTGGCAGCTTTCTGCCGTAGTTGCCATGTGTTTCAACTTGCGGGTAAACCAAATCAGGTTATACCCCCTGCACCATTATGTCCCATCCCAATAGTCGATCAACCATTTGATCACGTCATAGTAGACTGCGTAGGTCCACTACCAAGAACAAAGTCGGGAAACCAATATTTACTCACCATTATGTGTGCAGCTACACGTTTCCCTGGGGCTATTCCACTGCACAAAATTACAGCAAGGTCAGTTGTGAGAGCCCTTACTACAGTTTTTTTCTACGTTCGGCCTGCCTAAAGTCATCCAAACAGATCAAGGTTCTAACTTTCAGTCTAAATTATTCAAGCAAGTAGCTAAAAGCCTACAAATCAAACAGGTTGTGTTCTCTGCCTATCACCCAGAATCCCAAGGAGCTTTAGAGCGGTGGCATCAAACCTTAAAAGCCATGCTCCGCAAGTATTGCTTAGAGGCCAAAGTGGATTGGGATGAAGGGATTCCCTTTGATTCCGGGATTCCGGAGTCAGCTTGATCACCTGTCTTCCGAGCAACAAGAAGACGTAGCTAGTTTAGTCCATGAGTACCCCTGTTTATTTGGCGATGTGCCAACACGGACTACAGTGCTAAAACATGACATTGATGTTCAAAATGCAAAGCCCATCAAACAACACCATTATCGCGTAAATCCCACCAAATGTTTGTTGATGAAGCAAGAAACTGAGTACCTGCTACAACATGGTTTGGCAGAGCCCAGTCAGAGCCACTGGAGCTCACCATGCTCGCTAGAAGCGAAGCCAGATGGTTCACCTCGTTTTATCACTGACTTCCGCAAAGTAAACGCCGTTACTGTCCCTGACTCTTACCCACTCCCTAGAATTGAGGATTGCGTTGACAGTATTGGAATGGCCCAATACGTGACTAAATTAGACCTTCTCAAAGGCTATTGCCAAGTCCCCTTAACCAAGCATGCTTCTACCATTTCAGCTTTTGTAACGCCTGACACCTTTTTGCAGTACACTGTCATGGCATTTGGGATGTGTAATGCACCCGCGACATCCCAGAGATTGGTGAATATGGTCCTCTATGGCCTTTCCAACTGTAGTGCTTACCTAGATGATCTGGTTATATACATTAAAACATGGTCGGACCATTTGTACACTCTGCGCCAAGTATTCTACCGTTTAGCTCAGGCTTCTTTAACCCTCAATCTAGCTAAATATGAATTTGCTAAGGCCACAGTGACTTATTTGGGCAGAGAGGTGGGACGCGGGCAGGTGCGACCTCTTAACGCCAAGGTGGCAGGACCTCTTAACGCCAAGGTTGCAGTGATTATGGAGTATCCCACGCCTATCACCCGGCGGGAGTTGCGCAGATTCCTGGGAATGGTGGGTTATTACAGGAACTTCTGTAAAAACTTCTCCTCCATAGTCCAGCTGTTGACCAACCTGCTAAGCCCTAAGGTTGATTTCCTATGGTCTGATGAGTGTCAGGATGCCTTTGAAAGTGCAAAAGCCCTCCTATGCCACACTCCCATGTTAAATGCCCCCGACTTGACGCGTCCATTCAAATTAGAGGTTGATGCCAGTGCTGTTGGGGCTGGGGCAGTACTGTTGCAAGAAGACTTGCAGGGATTGGACCACCCCATTTGTTACTTCTCCCGCAAGTTTAACAAGCATCAGGTAAACTACTCCGTCATTGAAAAGGAGACATTGGCCCTGTTGCTAGCTCTTCAGCACTTCCATGTGTACTTGGGGTCTGGCACATTACCCGTTGTAGTGTACACTGATCATAATCCACTTGTATTTCTTGGCCGAATGTTTAACCACAATCGACGACTCATGCGATGGGCCTTGCTGCTACAAGAGTACAATTTGGAGATTCAGCATATAAAAGGATCAGAAAATGTGCTAGCTGATAGCCTCTCCCGGTTGTGAGTATGACTTGTTCTGTTGTCTGCTGGGAGTCCTGTGCCAGCCTTCTTTTATGCAGATCACAGTGTGCCAGACCTCACGGACGATTGGCTGCCTGGAGATCCCATGACCACTCCAAGACCAATTGACTGGCTGATTGTCTGCACCTGGGAGTATAAAAGGCTGAAGAGCCTTAACACTATGGGGAACTGCTGCTCTGAAGTGAACATGCAGTGGCCTCCTCGTCTGCTTTGCATGTGAACGTTGTTTATTAAACCTATTTGCTGTGTTAAACCTGATATACAGCTGACCTTAGTTTTACTAGAGTCTTGTGTTTGATTTGAACTGTGTTTGTAACCTCTGATATTCAGCTGACCTTAGTTTTATAAGAGTCTTGTGTTTGCTGGCTCACCTTAGTTAACCCTTAGCTTTTATTTGGTGTGCCGCCAGCTTATCTTAGTTAACCCTTAGTTTTTATTCTTGCCTGTTCTTTTCATTGTGTGTTAATTGTTTCCCCGGTGGTCTGTTGAACAGCCCCGTCGGTTTTTGGTTTAATGTTTGTAATAAAACCCTTTATTAACTCAGATTTCGTGAGAGGGCTTGTGTATGTTTCTCCCCTCCTGTCGCCTAGCAGAGTGTGCAGCACTTTGTGTCCGCTGTGAAAAGAGCTTAATAAATAAACTTCAATTACTTACCTCTGAAAATCAATCAATCAATAATCAAACAGTGAGTTTGTGTGTTTTACTTGGTGTGTTTCAATGATGGAGGCCACGCTGCTCTCAGAGGACTGTGTGTGGTAACCTTAAAAATCACAGACCATCCTTTGGTTCGTCTTCTGGTCCTGTGAAACTTCCTGTGTGGTGCCTTTCAAATTAAAAGCCCTCCCTGACTGTAAAGACTGGACTGTGCTGCAGCTGGTGGAGCAGCACAGTCCAGCTGTGCAGGTGTGTTGTGTTTGATAGAGGACTGAAGTGTGTGTCCAGCTGAGCTCTCTGTGTGCTCATATATACAGATGCTGATAAACAAATGTGTGTATTTGGACCCTGTTACTGATCAGGACCTGCTGTGTGTTTCCTGTCCACAGGTCTACAAAGAGTCGCACTTCCTGCTGTGGTTCAGATGTTCAGCGTGTTGCTTTGTTTCTCACATGTTGGCTCCACGGTCTCTGCTGCTGTGGGCTGATGTCATGCAGCAATACAGCTGCTCAACATCTGGCCTTGTTTTCATCAGCAGTTATTTGACTTTTACATCACACGATATTTGCATGCAACCTTCAAACACGTGTGGAGAATTTATTATTTCTTTGAAAGATTTTTTAGTAACTAACAGAAAAAAGAAAGTAAGAGAAATTTTTTTCTATAAAACAGTGAAAATTCCACAAACATGTAACTCACCACTGTGTGAACATCACAGGGGAGAAATCGTTTCTCTGAGTCAGAGATGAGTGTCAATAACACAAAAGTAACACTCAGTGTCATGCAGTGACTTTTACACAACCAGATCAGATGAACCAACTCACACTAAAACATGCATTTTGCTGCACTCTTTACACTTATTTCTTTTCTTTCTGCTCTTTTATATATTTTGTAAAAGAACAAAAAATATTTTATATCAGCAGCAATTTTTCTCAAACTGCTGCATCACAGCTTTCATGCTCTGACCTGCATGTGAAATGAGATAAAAGCTCTTTATCAGTAACTTTTACAACTTCTGGCAGGTTAATGTCTGAACTTTGGAGTGAAACACACCCTTAGTTACAGGAAATAACACCACTGTCTGTAACTAAGTGAGTCCACCTTAACACCACCTGTGTGTGTGTGACTGCATTACACTCCCACTGCTGGGAACCTGAACAAGAACCAGAACAAAGTCTAAAATAGAAGCTGACAAACAGCTGCACCACCGAGTGACACTTTATTTTATAAACTTCACAACAGGTTTCATGTTGTGACCTGTGGAGGTGAAAAGACACAAAACCTGTTTTACAGCTTTTGAGCTGCAGGCAGGATTGAAACACACCTTAGTTAAAAGTCAAACAGCAACATTTGTCTCCTCCCCTCACGTCACTCAAATGTGACAAACCAGGAAACAGGAAGTTCTTCGTCCTCAGTAAAGAGAGACGCACAGACGATCAGACTGAGCTCAGACCAAACTAGCAGTCAGAACGCTGTGGAAACTCAGACCAGAAACAAGGCCCAGCCAGAGCTTCCCCTGGTCTATGTAGAGTGTTTTATACGCCAGAAATAGATAGCGTTTTTCCTTAGCTTAAATCGATTAGGACAGAGATTAAAGGGATAAGTGGTAAAACTCTTATCCTAGACAACTGAGCAATTCTTACATAGACTGCTTTGAATCGACCCCTATCCATCATCACTTGAGATAGCTAGACTTTTGAGCCCTAAAAATATAATTTTGACATGACTGTTTTAATATGATCTAATCTATACTGGCCGTCTTCAAGGAAATCTGCAGTCTGTTTTTATTATTTATTTATGTTTTTCCTTAACACTCTCAAAAACACACTCTAATTGTTTTTCGTTACTGCTTCTTCCTGCAGGAGCATCTGGAACAGTTAGTCAGAGACAATGAGCAGCTGAAAGCTGAGGTGAAAGAGCTGCTCAACAGCTCTGCTCTTATGACATCACCCAGAGACCAAGGTAATCTCTCTGTTACTGACAAGTTTGCACTTTCTGCCTTGTTTTCCTTTGGTGAGAGATTTCCTGCAATTTAAAAATAATTATCTCTAAAGTTATAATAGTATAGTGGCTTTATCCTGTCTCTTTTTAAATAAAAGTCTCACAATTTCATGATTAGAATAAACAGGGTCACATATTCTCTTCGTTGATATTTAAGCAGTTACCAGTCTAATGTAAGTGCTTCACCCAGTTTTTACCCACTGTAAAGAAGAGACTGCAAACCGTATTAAGGTGCTATCTGGTTCAAAATGAAGAAGGCTCGAAGAGTTATGGTTTTTGTGTGGTTGACTAGCAAGCAAAAAGATGGGAAAAGTCATTGAAGTGCTGCCGCACATGTGTTTATTTAGTTGATAGTTTAAGGGAATTAAAAAACAGTGTGAACATGGCATATCATTTAGGAGATGAGACCCAACACAGCGGAGAGTTGAGATCCCCCGCGTTCTAGTCTTCCAAGCAAGAAAGAGTTAACACATACTTCCCAAGGACAAAGTCTTTTATGCATTCCCAACCCCCCTATTATAAAGAATTTTATTCCAGAGGATTTTGAGAGCCAGAAAGAGATGGTAAAGAGATGTTTCCAGCTCATGCAAATGTTCTGTTTTTCTTTCGTTTACAGTCTTTTTATTTTTTTAATATCACATCTTAGTCTAAAGTTCATATTTTTATGTCCAGTGCCATTCTATGGTGAATTATATGGTTTAATTTTATGGCATGAAACAAAAGTATGACCTTACCCTCATTTCTATTTCGTGTTGCCTTGCAGGAGGATTTTATTCGTGGAGCTCTGGCTCAACTGGAGGCAGAGAGAGACGAGGCCAGAAGGCAACTGGAGGAGGAGCGCAGGCTTCACATAGCAGCCCGGCACCAGGCCAGCGTCACCCTAAGTCTGGAGCAGCAGCGCCACAGCCAAACACCTGGCTCACCCCTGCTAAGTTGCCTGGCTCCCAAGCAGCAGCGCCAACAGCCAAACAACCTGTAAAATAAGAACCACAACACGAGCACGGTCACAGACCCTCAATCCACTTACAACACAGTTCCACTGTCTCCCAACAGACAAGCCATGAGCATCAGGTCAGAAGCCCTCTACTGTTGCTCTGTGCAAGTTGGCACAGAAGCCATGCTTTCTTACAACTAAACAAGAAGCAAAAGCTCCTACCCTTAAAATTATACTCGTGGAAGTAACAAGTGTGTTCTGGCCAGTTTTACTCTTATTACTCTGTGATATTTGTGCTACTTTCAGGTGGGCGCAATAACCCTGTCAAACATTTTGTTGCCCGCGCCCTTTAAAAAGATTAACCGAGTTAATTTTGCTTATTGAAGGAGCAGTATTGTGAAAGAAAGGAAAAGAGGTGTCCAAGTGAACGTATTTGTTGCTCACAAAGTAAGGGAAGTTCATAGGCCCTGCAACGCTGCAATGGAGAAGCTGCAGCACGATCATGTCACCACAATTTTCCCTAATGCAAGAGAAAAGGTCCAAGGCCCCAGAACACCACCATCTTGAGAGAAGGAGCCAGAAGTTTAGAGGGTGGAGAACTGAGCACCGCAGTGGCATCCCCAGCCAGTTTGTTCTAAGAGGAGCTCCGAGAGCCCTGTGACTGTCACATCTATAGAGGTGAGTGTTTATAGGTTGTTGTTCTTAGTCCAGTAGGGAAGATCGTTCATATGTAATCATGATGGCCTCCAGGTGCTGCCCTCTGCCACTAGCGAGGTATTCAATAGTAGTGACGTGTCAGTAGTAATAGAGTGCTGTATGTGATGCAAAGGGAGAAGATGTGATGCCCTCTGACGGCAGAAGCAGCGAGTATAGCAAGGTCATTCCCCATTTTTCGACTGACCACCAAGTCAAGAGAAATGTACCAGAAGGTCAGCAGGGGAAGGCTATGTATATGGACATGAAGACGTCTCAATCCCTGCCACAAGAACTAAAAAAGAGCCTGCACAAAGTTCGAAGGAAGGAAAAGAGAACAAGAAGTACAATTTCACCGCATGCAGGCCCAAGACAAAAGGCCCAGCGGAGATGCTCCCCGAACCCCTGCGGTACTGATGTTCTTTAGACGCAGAAGGAAATGATCCCACCTAAGGTTGCCACCAGTATACTTTAATCAATATTAATGAAAACAAAAGACATGACAAAACTATGCAGTGCCTAAGTTTTGAAGAATTCCGTCCTCGAGAAGAAAAGAGCCTACTGAGTCTTTGGATCCCTTAGGCACAAACAACTTAGAACACTTTTCTCTCTCACATCTTAAAGTTTACCTCTGGGTGGCCAACATCGCTACCAGACATAATCCGAACAATCCTGTGTCGTGCAAACAACTATTACTAAGGACTAAGGTTCCTCATCACACTTCCTTCTCGAATCCTGTTTGGACCCTCCTAACACCTGCAATCATATCTCCTAGTTCCTCTGGAAAGTACTCCACCCACCTCAGTTGATTTATCCCTGGCCATGGAGTCTGCGCGACACAATAGGAGCACCGCCCAAAGCTGAGGCTGCAAGCCTTCCTGCCAGCTATGTATACTTCTGAGTAGTGAGGAATGATTTTGTATACCAAGAGGCCCTGTATCCGGTAGGCTGCCTGAGAGGACCTATGATTGGGTAGCAAAACCCTACACTGGGCTGTAGCCGGCAGTGCTTTTAACCTCAGGGGACTTCACCAGATTGCCCACATAGTGTTATGAAATAGTTCCCGGAGAAGCCACACGTTAACATGTGTCGGTGTTAAACCCTGACCTGCTTCCTGTTGGACAGGAACACACTCACCCAGACCACCAAGCACACACGCACACAGAGCTTGATGCGGCCACTGGAGCAGGTAAGCAAAACCAGTTATGCTAATCATGATTGTTTTACAGCAGGTGGATTTTAAAGACCAAATATAAACATACCCACACTTCCACACAACCCCACAGGTAGGTGAGTTTGATCCTGTCTATTTTGTTGGGATATTTGTGTGTACAGTGAAGCTTATTTTAAACTCATAGTCCTGGAAGACTTTATCCACTGATGTGTGAGTCTGAAAGGCAGAAAGAGTGGTCCTTTAGCGCTTCAACTGTTCTGCCTCTTTTTCAAAATATATTTTAATTCATATTTCCAATAACATCACTGTTCTGTACCTTTTTTTTTTCTCTGCTGCATAAGCTATGGAGGACATCCCTCTGTCAGAACCTGCCGCCGGTCTGGAAGCTTCCTCATCCCAGATGCTGTTGACTGGATCTGGCCAGACTGACTCCAAGCCCCTGGTGCCTAAAGAGGACGCCACAGCCCAGCAAATCATGCAGCTGCTTCAGGAGATCCAGAACCCTCAAGGAGCTCAAAGATTTCTTCCAAGCACAACCTCAAGGTACTACTCCCACACACTACTCACCCCCACTTTAATCATCTCAATCTGCGTGCCAGAGATACCCAGAACCCATGAAGGCCATCCCCATGCCCAGGTACTCCCTCTCAGACCGTGCCAGAATCACGAACAAGGTGAGCGAAAAAAGTAAAGATCCTGGGATTAGGTGTGAGATGTGTGGGGATAGGACACGACGATGGAAAAAGGGCGTGGTGGGTCGTTTGCCCTCCTTGTGTGTGTGATTGTTTCGTGTGTTGGTTGATGCTAAATCGAATCGAGCCTCACTCGTGTGTGTGTGTGTGTGTGTTAACAACACCATCCATGCCAACACCGAATACTGCTTTTCGAAACATGAGAAATGTTGGACTTGTGTTGAAGTGTGGGAAATATTAAATCCTACAGTTTACCACGTCTGTAGCTTACTGATGATCTTCTCAAACACTTCATAATATTGGAAACCTTACGTGACTGGTCGAAGATGCACGAATGTCGTTGACCCAGTTACATTAAAACACCCGCCCCCGTTCCGCGTGTCAGCACTACTGTGTGTGAGGCTTAATTGAGAGGATTTTGTATTTGCTGTTTGTTTTTATGTTCTTGTTTGTCCCTGATGCTTTTCCCAGCGAGGAAGTGGTCAGTATTCCTAAATGCAATCTGATTTTTTTCCTCCCATCTCAGTTTTGAATTCCCATCTCACACATATGTGCAATAAATGGGGCCGTATATCCTGTCCCCTCGCTGATAGAGTGCTGAAAGAGCTGTCAAGTATTAACAGCCTGTTTGTGTGCAACTTTATTCAAGTGCAAATGTCAGTTTAAATCCACTGTACACATGCCAAAAAACAAAACAAAAAGAGAGAGAGAGAGCATCACATTTGAATGTAATAACCTCAATATTAACCTGTATGTGTGTTTAATGTGAAGTGAGGAGAGGGGATGCAGAAAGAGCATATCAGGTTGGGTAACTAATGAGTGTGGAGTGAGAAGGACTGCCGGCCCCATAGCCAGAAGAATAGAGCTATATCGAGATTGTGTCCGTGTAAATACAAATATTAATGATCCTTAATGCTGAGTGTAACAAGTGTGATTCCCGAAGTGATTTGTCCAATGATGTGGAAAGTGGTTAGATGAAATTGGAGAGTATGGAAATATTAGATTGTGTGGGGGATTTATATGTTGGCACACACTATGACAATGTGAAGCTTTTTGTGAAAATAGGGAAGGACGTGCCAGGTTTGTGTTGTCTTCTATGTGCGTGTTTTGGTGTTCGAGTTTTGTTAGACAACCGATCATAAAGAAGCCTCGCATACGATTTAATCATAATCGTAGTGGAATGTTGAAAACATAGTGGATTCTAGGGTTGTTAACTCCCAAACTAGATTTGAAATTCTATCAAGTTTCTAATCATTACAAGTGATTCATGTTTCTATTTGATGTGTAAATGGAGATGATTTAGTTTGCTGGGATATGGACTGACATGTGTTGAATGGGAGGAGCAGTTTGTTGTTGTCTTCTTGTCTGTTTATGACAACAATAAATATGTTGTTGAAACAATGATTCATGTTTAACTCCATATATGAAATGTTTCTGATCTTTGAATTCTGTTTGATTAAAGACTTTCTTCATGACACAAATGAGATTTCAGTGTATTAATAGAACTAAATAAGCTCAGAGTTGAAAGGCTGGAGTATTATGTACGTGCTTCACTGTCAGGATCTTCAGGGGGATTCAAAGGGAAACATCAAACTGCTGTAATGAGATAAACTAGTTGGGCTGAACACACTTATCTGTAGTTTGTCTCCATCCAGGATCATCAGAATATAATGAACATGTGTGAAGAGCCACAAAATGCTGCTGCCCTCTCAGCAATGAGCTCCAGCTTTTGCAACATGTCACTTGGCAGGTTGGTTTATCGGGAGGGTGGGGGGGTGGGGGAGTGTGGGGGGGGGGGGGGGGGGGGGGCGAGGTGGGGGCAGGTGGGGAAGGGGTGGCGAGTGGACAGATATTGGCAGATAATATTTAAAAAAAATTCTACCAACCGTTAACCATAATTCAATAATCCTGTAAACCTAATAACCGAATGCGCTTTTAACTCTTATTAGAATGAGATTTTAACCACTACGGTGCAAAGTTTTTAGATACTGCGTTGATAAAGTACAAGAGATACAATCAGTGCTTTGTCAGTGTTTACTCAGCATTTCAAGCACCGAAACAAAAAACAAGGAGCACAAGAGTCCAAATACACAAGAAAACAGTCAAGAACACAGGAAAACAGATCAAAAACAAAACCAAATAAGAGCTCAACAAGAGTCCGAGAAAAGTTCAAGGGGTCGACCCGGGGGTCGACAACACAAGGACCAAGACAGTTCTGGAGGCCGACCGTGCACACGCAACGACGGCGGCGCAGGCAAAACCAATCAGGAGGCCGACCACTTGGAAGGCAGTGGCGGCCACTGAGCAGGTCCGGAGGTCGGCCGCGATGCCAGCGGCGGCGACGAACTCTTTCCGGAGGCCGTCCCCGAAGGCCATGATGCCAACTTAGAGGCCGGAAAACGGCCGGCAGAGCGAGGCGGAACAGTCGAGCTGCTCTGACGACGGTGTGGCAACCGCAGGACCAGACGAGGCAGGACACAGACGGAGGCGGAGGCAGGACCAGACGAAGGCGGAGGCGGAGGCAGGACCAGACGGAGGCGGAGGCGGAGGCAGGACCAGACGGAGGCGGACCAGACGGAGGTGGAGCTGAAGCTGGACCAGGCGTGGATGAAGGAGCTGAAACTGGACCAGGCGTGGATGAAGGAGCTGAAACTGGACCAGGCGTGGATGAAGGCACAGAGGCTGGACCTGACGGCAGCGGGACGGCTGCGGAACCTGACAGTGGTGATGCTGCAGGCGGTGATGCTGCAGGAGGTGATGCGGATGCAGGCAACGGTGTAGAAGTCACAGGGGATGATTCACCAGGTGGTGGCTAAACAAACCTCCCCGGACCGTCAGCAGACGTGAGGATGTGCCTGCTGGGTCCTCCAGGACCCCCAGCAGATGAGGTGTGGTGCTGGGTGGGCTCCTCGGACACACCAGCTGATTCGGCTTGAAGCTGGACGGGCGACTCGGGCCCTCCAGCAGACTTAGAATGAGACAGTGAGGATGGTGGCTGAATGAACGAGTGGGTAGGCTGCTGAACTGGTGGCAACTGAGTTACAGGTGGCGAAGTTGTAACAGGTGGTGGAGTGGCTGGCTGCACTGAGGGCAGCTGGGCTGCTGGCTGCACTGAGGGCAGCTGGGCTGCTGGCTGCACTGAGGGCAGCTGGGCTGCTGGCTGCACTGAGGGCAGCTGGGCTGCTGGCTGCACTGAGGGCAGCTGGGCTGCTGGCTGCACTGAGGGCAGCTGGGCTGCTGGCTGCACTGAGGGCAGCTGGGCTGCTGGCTGCACTGAGGGCAGCTGGCTGAACTGAGGGCAGCTGGGCTGCTGGCTGGGCTGCTGGCTGGGCTGCTGGCTGCACGAGGTGATGCGGATGCAGGCAACGGTGTAGAAGTCACAGGGGATGATTCACCAGGTGGTGGCTAAACAAACCTCCCCGGACCGTCAGCAGACGTGAGGATGTGCCTGCTGGGTCCTCCAGGACCCCCAGCAGATGAGGTGTGGTGCTGGGTGGGCTCCTCTGGACGGACCCACCAGCTGATTCGGCTTGAAGCTGGACGGGCGACTCGGGCCCTCCAGCAGACTTAGAATGAGACAGTGAGGATGGTGGCTGAATGAACGAGTGGGTAGGCTGCTGAACTGGTGGCAACTGAGTTACAGGTGGCGAAGTTGTAACAGGTGGTGGAGTGGCTGGCTGCACTGAGGGCAGCTGGGCTGCTGGCTGCACTGAGGGCAGCTGGGCTGCTGGCTGCACTGAGGGCAGCTGGGCTGCTGGCTGCACTGAGGGCAGCTGGGCTGCTGGCTGCACTGAGGGCAGCTGGGCTGCTGGCTGCACTGAGGGCAGCTGGGCTGCTGGCTGCACTGAGGGCAGCTGGGCTGCTGGGCAGCTGGCTGAACTGAGGGCAGCTGGGCTGCTGGCTGCACTGAGGGCAGCTGGCTGAACTGAGGGCAGCTGGGCTGCTGGCTGCACTGAGGGCAGCTGGCTGACTAGGGCAGGCGCTGCGCTGCACTGAGGGCAGCTGGCTGCACTGAGGGCAGCTGGCTGCACTGAGGGCAGCTGGCTGCACTGAGGGCAGCTGGCTGAACTGAGGGCAGCTGGCTGACCTCACTGAGGGCAGCTGGCTGAACTGAGGGCAGCTGGGCTGCTGGCTGCACTGAGGGCAGCTGGCTGAACTGAGGGCAGCTGGGCTGCTGGCTGCACTGAGGGCAGCTGGCTGAACTGAGGGCAGCTGGCTGCACTGAGGGCAGCTGGCTGCGGCACAGGGCAGCTGGCTGAACTGAGGGCAGCTGGGCTGCTGGCTGCACTGAGGGCAGCTGGCTGAACTGAGGGCAGCTGGGCTGCTGGCTGCACTGAGGGCAGCTGGCTGAACTGAGGGCAGCTGGGCTGCACTGAGGGCAGCTGGCTGAACTGAGGGCAGCTGGCTGAACTGAGGGCAGCTGGCTGAACTGAGGGCAGCTGGGCTGCTGGCTGCACTGAGGGCAGCTGGCTGAACTGAGGGCAGCTGGGCTGCTGGCTGCACTGAGGGCAGCTGGCTGAACTGAGGGCAGCTGGGCTGCTGGCTGCACTGAGGGCAGCTGGCTGAACTGAGGGCAGCTGGCTGAACTGAGGGCAGCTGGCTGAACTGATAACTGTACTGCTAACTGTGTTACAGGCCCCACATTAACTTGTGGTGAAGGTGTGGATGGGGGGATATGGTCAGGAAAAACTGTTTATTGCTTTACCTGAAGGAACCGAGGCGGACGTAAAAGGCTCCCCTAACATAGTCATTCCCTAAACTCGTGGTGCTTGACTCAGTAACTCCAGGTTTAGAAACAACAGCGTGAACACAGTCATTAACCCTGAATGTGGGCTCAGCAAAGGCAGTCTTTGGAGCAGTGGCCATGGGTGAGACGGAAAAATTATTGTTATATTCAGAAGACACACAAAAAATAGCTCCAGAAAACACAGTCACAGAGTCTGACGCAGCATAAAAACTGTCCCTTTCACTCACCACAGCTGACTGCTTACATGTCCCTACATCCGGCTGTGGGGTGCCACGCCGGCGGCGCGAACGTCGCTTTCGTCTCAGAGACTGCTCCGACGGACCGGGTAATTCTTCGTCCGGCCGGTCGGACGGCACGTCCTCCATTGAAGCGAGTGGGCAAGCGGTAGCGGCGGGTGAACGTGAAGCTCGTGAAGAACAAAATTCTGTACGAGCGGATGCAGTGAGTCCAATAACCAGGGGTAACTGGAAATAAGGTGTTGTAGGTTGGCTTCCACAGTGTAAAGAGACGCTTCTCCCTCATGCTCTAACCACTGGTTGATTAATTTAGAAGCAGAGTCGATAACGGCCTCCTGAAGCTCCCTGGTTGGGCTGAATGCTGCTGGATCCATATCTGGCTGGTCCGTACTGTCACGGCAAGTGAGATGAGCCGTGTGGAAAATAATGGAGGATCCAAACGCAGGCACTTGTACAGGTGTGAGGGTGGTTTATTAAACACAAAAAGGAAATGGACAAACTGCGAACGAAGCAATGACTAAACTAAACTGGGAACAAACTAACCACAGAACACGAACCTGGACATGAATGAGAGCGGGCAGAAACAGATGATGGTTGACTGCAGGGAAACACACAGATGAAGCAGGGTGGAAACACAGACGGACCAGCAACTACAAACACAGAAGACGCCACTTAAATACACACAGAGAAACACAGGGAGATTACACACAGGTGGGGGACACAGCTGGGAATAATCAACAAGACGAGACAGAGGTAAAACTGAACACACTCACATGAGACGCAGACCTTCACAATAAAACAGGAACAAGAAACCATCACACTAAGACGCAGACTCGACACTGAGAGACAGACAGAAAATGACACATGGAACTAAACTAAGCCTGCAAAAACATGACAACTCAAAATACTGGGTCAAACTGACCCAGTATTTTGAGGCCAAACTGACCCAGAACCATGACACTTTCTATGCTGCCTTATGGTAAACTTTGGTAATATTGATGTATAAAGAACAAGACTGGCTGATGATGAAATACAGTCAGCTGGCATGGTGACACTGCCAGTATTAACCTGCAGGGCTGGACTGGGACAGAAAATCAGGCATTTTGACTACAGACCGGCCCACCAGGTATTAAAGCCATAAAGACTTTGAATGAAAACAAATGCTGTTGTGACAGTCCCATATGGAAAAGAAATAGTAAAAACTTATATGACTTAACTCATAAAAGTGGCCACTTTCATGAGTTAAGTCATATAAGTTTTTACTTATATAAGGCTTACATGATTTACTCATAAGAGTGGCCACTTTCTCATTACTTTCATATATTGTTTTAGTAAGTATCCAAAACATACAAGATTCATTATATAATCTTTCAAGGGATCTTATATCTGTTTTTACTCTTGTATGCTTTTCATACAAGTTTCACACAAGACAGATACAAACTTTATAAAATTTATATATATCTTTTCCATATGTACACTGTCTTGTTGGTATATGTATGATTTCTATACATTTTACGTCAGATAAAAACTTTGGTTGTAAGATTTAGATAATTATTTTTTAAAAGCGAGACATTTTAAATGAGAATAAGAAAGAAAAGTATTTCTTTGTGCCCCCCTCTCCCTGTTAATACCCTACCTGGCCCCCTGGCAAAACTTTCCTAGACCCGCCCCTGCACAGTTACCAGCTGTCAGCTACATAAAAAAAGGATCCTGGTGTTATTTGTCTCTCAGAAACAGTTCATAACTTCCCTTCAACTCATTCATGTGACCTAAAAGATAAACCTGTTTCTCCATCAACTGTTCAGCTCTGATGATTCAGTAAGGACATCTCCTGGTTTGATCTTCATGTTTCCCTCTCACCAGATATACACACAGACATCAAGACCAGCAGTTTTACAGCTGTGGCTCCAGCAAACATCAGCTGATACTAGAAATTAATATTAAATAAATTCTAACAACAGCTGATCAAGTTTAAAGGTGCTGCTGTTGTTTACCGCGACATCCGCTGGTATCTGAGCTTCACCGTGAAAACATAATCGTACATTTGATATTTGATTGAATTTTATTGTTTTGCCTTTGGGGTGGCACCTGGGGTGGCCAGTCTGGTTGGGGGGGTGGCCTGTGTCCCCCCAGGCCACCCCGCTGGACATGCCACTGGGTGAGGACTCTGTGGGGTTTGGCAGTGCTGTTACTGTGGGCCTGGACCGGAAGGGCCCAGGCCCCCTGCCCTTGATGTATTTTAGGGAACAGGAGTGCCTACTGGGGTCAGTGGGGTAGCTGGCCTCACAGTTGACCTCTGTCATCATTTTAAGTGGGGGAACTTGCACAATCGGTGGCTGACTAAATACTTTTTTGCCCCACTGTATTAGCCAGAGGTCCCTTTACTACGGTTTGGAGGCGCGGACCTGTTTTATATACACACAGAATAGTTTTCTTTACGAGATCGCTTCAAAAAGTGCAGCCTTACCTAATGTCCACCTACTGTTACTCATTTTATATTAAGATTCAAATATCTAGTTGGTATTGGTATGGCGAGTAACCTTCAGTAATAGGAATAAATCACACAGCAATAGGACATTCATGTAGTAAAAGCATGGTAATATATTAAGTCATCCAAAGTCATCCAAAGTATTCAGAATATGTTACTCTCATTGAGTAACGTAATGGAATACGTTACAGAATACATTTTGGGGCATGTATTCTGTATTCTGTAGTGGAATACATTTTAAAAGTAACCTTCCCAACACTGCTTTCATAACACATACATAAGGGGCCTTGCGAGTGGGCACGCTAAATGGTGTACAGAGGACAGTCTGTGTATTCAACCTCACCTCTGGCATCGCTGCCCGCCTCTCAATTTTAAATACATGTAGACATTGAGGGTTATCAGGAGGGGTGCTTACACCTGCTGCTTTCTGGCAGAAAGCACCTGTCTGTCATGAAGTCACCCACTGCCTCGCTATCTCCACTAATCACAAGCCCACCATATCTACTGTACTTTCTGACAGCGCCCATATGACCACTGATGCTGTTAAAACACTGCCCAAACTCATCAACCCCAGAAGTGATACACTTGAAAAATGCTCATCAATGACAAGCCTTTTAATTTGGACAAGTTCTTTACATTGAAAACATCTCACTGGAGGAGATTATTGATCTGTTAATAAGTAATAAGTCAACAGGTAGTGACGGTCTAATTTCTGAATTTTACAAAGCCTTCTCCAACGAGCTGTCACATTTTCTTTATTAGGTCTTCACAAAAGGTTAAGCAAATGAACAGCTACCCACTACCATGTAGTGATGACTACATGGCGCCACTACCACTGTTTGTTCTTGTTTTAGCCCATGGAATAAAGATGGTCCTAATTCTAGATATTCCAGAACTAATAAATAGGGGTGGGTTTAAAAAAAAAAATTCAGTTGGCTTGGTGGTTAGCACTGTTTACTCACAGCAAGAAGGTCCTGAGTTCAATTCTACCATCAGGCCAGTGTCTTTCTGTGAGGAGAAATGACCCTAATCTCACTGAAAAGCACAGTGTTGCTGCTTTCAGGAACAACTGGAACTTTTTCAGGTTTTACAGATGTTTAAAAACAGTTGCACGATTCCTGTCTAAAGCCAGCAACAGGTTAGGATTTAGATGCTTAAGTATTCCCATCCCTGAGGTTCATTAACAAACTGTACAGTGCCCTGAATCATGGGGCCAGACTCCATTCCTCCCCACTTGTTCCTCCTAACAACTATGTCTGTTCCGAGATCCACGTCTGAGCTTATTTGCTTTTTTTTCCCATTTAACAGCCTGATTTTCGTAATGATTTGCATGTTGGTAAAGCAGAATCATCTTTGCGTAACCTTGCTTATGTTTCTTTAAGCATCAAGGCATGTCATTTACAGAATACCTGGTTTTAAAGACGCATAGGTATGGTCACATGACCAAAAATACCATTATATTTAGTTTTGGGAGTGACACCACTTCCAGAACTACATGTAGTTGTTTTTTTGTAAATAACAGTCTTTGAAACATTAGCATTATACAATTCTTGGTGGTCAATGTATCATAGAAACATGTTAAATAAAAGTGTAACACTTTGGTGCCACTGCAAAAACACTTAATGACTGTATAGACTCAGAAAACCTGTTGCCTCAAAGGTTTTATAGATACCTACATACATACATACCTACATGTCCACTTGTTAACTTTCTGAAAATTACAGATAGGGCAGCTTGAAGATATCAAACATTTACATGTACAGTATTCTGTGTGAAGCTTTAAATTGGAACATTACCATATTCAGCAATTTTTTTTGCTGGATCTCCAATTAGAGAAGGAAAAGTTATAATCAGTAAACTGGTTTTGCATTTGATCAAAGCCCAGAACATACAATAATAGTTTAGATAAAAGTGTGTTTCTACAGAAAGGTCACTCCCTTCTGGTTTCCTCATTTGACAGTAAAATATATGAAAAGAACAAACAAAGACCGTCTTAAAAGTCAGCTTCAGTCAACAGAGGAGAAGACAAGCTGTCAGGTAAGATATGCATCATTAATGCTAAATGTAAATTCTTGTATATGTTTATATTCTAAACAAACTAAAACAAACTAAAACCTATTAATGATTATTTAAAACATTTTTTAAAGACACAATGGATTTGAAAACCTTTTAAAAATAATTGGATATTTTTTTTCTATATGTATATAAACTATATACTAAGCAACTTAGACTGGAGATAAGAAACCTTAAATAAACATCTTTGATAATAATTATGGTACAATATTGATCATGATCACTATATTTGTTATACAGAAGCAAAGAATGGAAGAAACCTGTTTATTGCTCATCCTGCTGCTCTCAGGTCAGTAATATTAATATCGCAAACATTTGAACTGAAACTTATAAACTCACAGAGACTGACTGATGTCATTTGGGTAATCAGATTACATGTACAGTTTTTTTTAACACATCAACCAAAAGCACAGTTAGAAAATCTTTATCTACTCCTACCACAACACCTGCATTACTTTTAAATTATCTTTCTTTTTATTTAAAAAAAAAAGATTTATAGAATGACTTAATGAAGCTATTTATATCAAAGCTATTCATTCTATTTTAAATTTTTTGGCTGCTGATACAACATAATTCCCCAACTTTGGGAATAAATACGTTTTTCTTTTTCTTCAATTATTTTCTGCCTTGTTCTTATTATTGCTGTTACTTACAACAAGTCAGTGTTTTCCTAGTGTCGGTCCCAACCCAGATAAAACGGTGAGAGTTACATAAGGAATGGTACCAACACCAGTGCTGTTGATGGTTCCATTACAAACTGCTGGTCTTAAACAAAGGAGGAGAACAAGGGAAGGTGTGTAAATAGAGAGAGGTAAAGGCAGTATGGTGTGTGAGAGTAAGGATTTTAAATATAGGGACTATGACTGTAAAGGGAAAGAACTGGCTGATATGTTTCAGAGAATGGAGGTATATACATTGGTAATGGAATTAAATAAATTAAGTTATGTAAACTTGTGAAAGAACAGTGCTGCTAAATTAAATTGTTTTAATTAATTTTTTCAAGATGGTGGTAGTGTTCAAGCCGTCTGACTCTGTCCCTTCGAGTGATATTTTTTGTTTTATTTGTCCTAAAAGATGCTAACTCTCTGTATGTCTATGACCGCCAAACGCTTTTGGATTTAAGATTCCCCTGTTTAACAAGTGAACCTTAATGCAATCATGGAAAGCAGAGATTTCTCCCTCCACTGTTTCTGCCCGGTTTTCCTGTCCCAGCCTGCCTCTGCTTTGCCTCGAAGCTACCCCAATCAACGAGGCTTGCTGACGCCGGGGAAGACCAAGCGGTCGACTGGTGAGCCTGAAGGCTGCCTTCTTATGTCCCGGGAATGATTAATACTGTGATGTGGCCAGATCTGTCTATATCAAACACTGGACCTCTCCGACCATGACCTACCCCTGTCTGGTTCCTGTCGCTGGGATTACTGAAAAACCCATGCCTGTGGCTTCATCACCTCTCGACATCATTGGAGAGGAGTAAACATCCAGAACTTGGAGAAGCCTTGCTGGGCGCCTATTTCCACTACTAACCCCTCGACTTCACTAAGGATTAGCCTTGCTAATGTTCGTTTGTTAGCTAACAAAACCTTTATTTTAAAGGACTTTTTTATTTATTTGGACCTTACGCTCCTAACGGAAACTTGGCTGAGAGCTCAGTTGTTTTATGAACTCTTACCTTCCAATTATTTAACTTTGCTGAGGACGGGAAAACGGGGGGTGGAGTTGCGGCTGTCCTCAGGAAGAAGCTAACATATAAACAACTTTCAACAAACTTCTACTTAAGCTTTGAAATCTTAGTTTTTGAATTGGGGAACCCAAGCCCAACACTCATTGGAATAATAAAGAGACCCCCAAAATATAACAAAGATTTTATTCGAGATTTTTCTACTTTCTCAGCAGGAGCAAGTTATGATCAAATTTTAAAAACCTCCACTCCCACAGAATCGCTATTCAAATGTCTTGACGGAGTCAAAACCTGGATGGCTTCAAAATTTCTTACCTTCAATGAGGATAAAACTGACGTAATTACTTTTGGACCACGCTGTAACTTCAGTGGCCCAGATTTGGACTTATGTAACTTAATATCTGCTGTTAAAACACACGTAAAGCAACTGGGGGTTTTCTTAGATGACAAACTTACATTTGAGAAACAAATTCACTCAGTTGTTCAGTGGTCCTTTTTTGAGTTAAGGCTCCTATCCAAGGTGAGATCATTTTTATCCTTTAAAAACTTGGAACAAGCAATCCATGCGTTTGTCCTGTCTCATCTGGATTACTGTAATTCGCTATACATTGGTGTCTCTCAGTCCAGTCTGACACAGTGCCAACTTGTATAAAACACTGCAGCCCGCCTTTTGACTCATGTGAAGAGACACCAACATATTACTCCAGTGCTTGCCTCCCTTCATTTGCATATTAAGTACCTGCTACCTAAAAATATCATTTATTTATTTCAAATATACCGCGGCCGTTTTTGGAAGGTTTAGATTTGTGGGGTCAATTTGACCACAAACATAAAAGACTTTTGTCTTTCCGAGAAAAGTCAATGGAGTAAAAGTAAAATGTCCTTGTCTTTTATCACATTCAAAAACAAATAGTTTTTGTTGGGGTTTTCTCTTTTAAAAAATTGCATAAACATTTTAAAAACAATTTATTACAAAATGATGAATTTACTTACCAGTATAAGAAGCAAAGAGGAGAAATCGAACATCACGCTCACTTTGAATGGATCAGGGGTTCGGTATGTGTGGATAAAAAAGGTCTGCACCAACAGCAAGAGTCAACTGACATTTATTTAGCTTTTTAATTATTCAAATGCATTCTGTCTTATAAAAATCCATCTAAGATAAGATAAGATAAGATAAGATAAGATAAGATAAGATAGAACTTTATTAATCCCTCGGGTGGGTTCCTCTGGGAAATTCGACTTCCAAAAAGCACAGCAACGACCGAAGTTACAGTTACAATCTAGTAAGTTATTACCTTAATCCTTAAGTAATTACCTTATCTAGTAAGGTAATTTCCTGTGACATGTGGAGGGTCGCTCATTTGCAGTTGTTTACTTTTTGAAAAGTGAGTGGGTGGGAGCAAAGTCTAACTTAAAGCCAAGGAACACCGGCCATAAACTGTTGACCATTACCAGTATTATCAGTATCACAGTAAATATACTAATATTCTTTAGATTTCTATATTTTCAAAGTCATTTTATTGACATGCCAGAAAACCAATTCTAAGCGGAACTAGTAGCTAACACTTAATAAGAAAATACACCGGTAAGCTAACTCAGCTGCTTCTCCAAGTCAGTTCACTGATTTCACTACAGTACCTAAGACACACAAGTTTTTGTGTGTCTCAGGTACACACAAGGACTGACAAACATGGACTATTGGGATTTCTTACTGTGAAACATTAAATGACTGTTTATGGTTTTGTTTCAAGTAAATGTTAATCAAGCAAATGTTGAAAAATAAGGAAAAAAGTGATATAGTTTACATAGATTTCATAGTTAGTTAAGAGGTAAAGTGACTCTTTTGTAGGCATTCCTTTTAAGTTATGTTCTAATGTTGCAATACTAAGTACTATTATAGTAAATATTATAACAAATGATTTATACGTGGCAACTTCCTGCTTCTGGTAAACCTTCATGTAGTATAACTATTTGAATGTTTTTTTATTTTTCAGTCTTTTTCAGTGGTTTGTCTAACAGCCCAGTTTCCACAATAAAACATGTTTTATTTTTCTCAGGAGGACTTTCCACTCTTCCTCCCCACTCCAGAGAATACCACTTTGTGAACCAGCAGATGACCTGGACTGAAGCTCAGAGTTACTGCAGAGAACACTTCACTGACTTGGTCACCATCTACAACAGCAACATCAACCAACTGCTTCTCTCAATGTCGCCAAGGATTAATGCCTTGTCTTGGATAGGGCTCTATGATGATCGTTACAGCTGGAAGTGGTCCATGGAGGGAAAACTTTTTTATGTTGGCAGTACACATGAATTTATGATCTGGGCTAACGGCCAACCAGACTGTGTAAATGCAAATGAATACTGTGTGGCTCTTCAGGGACAAACACAGATGAGTGATAGACCCTGTGGAGATTCTTACCCTTTCCTGTGTTACAATGGTAGGAAAAAAGGCTTGTTGCCATAGTTACCCTAAAATTTCATGATATTCACAACATGTTTTTTTTTTTAATTCTTTGTTTCTTTTAATCTTTTACAGCCAAAAACACAAGTTACATCTTAGTGAAGGAGAGTCGCTCCTGGTCAGCAGCTCAATCGTACTGCAGGACATACCACACAGACCTGACCAGTATAAGAAGCAAAGAGGAGAAATCCAACATCACGCTCACTTTGAATGGATCAGGGGTTCAGTATGTGTGGATTGGCCTTTACAGGGATCCCTGGGCCTTCTGGTCTGACAGCACAACCTCCACATTCACTAACTGGAGGTCTTCTATGCCTGATAACTACCTTTCAAACCAATACGGTGGAGCATTTGATTTAATGTCAGGGAACTGGGATGATGACTTTTGTACAAGCAGTAACTATCTTTTCTGTTTCACAGGTGAGGTCCAGAATGCAAACACTGTAAGATCCTGTCATCATGTAAAACACTAATGTTTGTGTTGTTATATGTGGTTCATTTTTAGCAGTGACAAAGCAAACAGTGGTGAAAATGAAGCTTCAGTCAGAGGCAGACATGCACAGCACAGAGATCCA
>NW_024584101.1:0-1066 GCF_018398535.1 Haplochromis burtoni
CAAAAGTGACCTAAGTATTGGGAAATGTGTCCTAGCGTCTGTAAAAAACTGTAATTTCAAAGCAGTTCTACAGTCCAACACTGGTCTCTCAATCTCCCGTTGGAGAGCCGCGAGAGAATAACACTGATTATTTCTCCTTATCTTATCTCACAGTTTGTTGTGTGTGTGGCTGCATAGTCACAGACCAGTCAGGGTGCCCACCACTAAAAGAGCCAACAATGGGCATGCGAATGTTGTCTGATTAATCACATGTTCTTTTAAATAACATGTGTGTGCATTGCTTAACTGAAGAACACCAGGTACCAGGATGCACTGTAGGAGGAAGTGTGATCTGTTTGGGAAACCTTGGGTCCTGGCATCCATGTGGATTCTACTTTGGCACTTACCTCCTACCGAAGTGTTGTTGCAGGCTTTTCATAGAAATGATATTCCCTATTCGCTGTGGCCTCTTTCAGCAGGATAATGTGTTCTCCTGCCAAGCAAAAGTGGTTCAAAAATGGTTTGAGGAGCACAACAATGAGTTTGCAGTGTTGACTTTGTCTCCAAATCCCACAGATTTCAATCCCATCGAAACATGTGTGAGATGCGCTGCACAAACAATTCTGATCCATGGATGCCCCAACTTAAAGGAATTGAATGATACAGCAGGACACTTTCAGAGATCTAATGGAGTCCATGTCTCAACTGTTCAGGGCTGTTTTACCAGCAAAAATGAGACCAACAAATAGCAGATAAGTTTTTTGCTTGATTGATGTAGTCCTGCTGAAGACAATTCCAGGTCTCTATTAAAGGGCAGGAAGAATAAGTCTGAGTTACAGCAGGATGATTATGTTAGTTTAAATGAATCAACACCTCCAAGAAACCTCGAAGGTGGAGGTGTGCCAGCAATTTATCACCAGCTTATTAACCAACCACAGACCAAGACAGAGTTTTAATTCATTTCAAAGCCATGTTCACCCGGGCTGGAAAACCCCCCAAAAACAGTCTTATTTGTTCACATCTATCGTCCACCTGGGCCTTACACAGAGTTTCTGTCTGATTTCTCAGACTTTTTATCTGATTTAGT
>NW_024584101.1:1561-3001 GCF_018398535.1 Haplochromis burtoni
TTGACTCTGTGGTATAACTCTCAAACACGCACCTTAAAGCAGATAACTTATAAGCTGGAGACGAAATGGCGTAAAACAAAGTTAGAAGATCATCTTTTTGCTTTAGTTTGCTGCATTATAAGAAAGCCCTCTGTAAAGCTAGAACATCTTTCTATTCATCACTGATTAAAGAAAATAAGAACAACCCAAGGTTTCTCTTCAGCACTGTAGCCATGCTGACAAAAAATCAGACCGCTGTTGACTCAACCGTTCCTTTAATGTTAACTAGTAATAACTTCATGAACTTCTTCACAAATAAAATTTGAACCATTAGAGAAAAAATACTCATAATCATCTCACAGATGTAACATTATCTACAGCAACTTTCAGTGCCATTAATATTCATATAGAGTCTTTTTCTCCAGTTGGTCTTTCTGAGTTAACTTCAGTAACTGCTTCCTCAAATCATCAACATGTCTTTTAGACCCCATTTCTACAAGACTGCGCAAAGAAGTCCTGCCATTAATTAATGCTTCAATCTTGAACATGATCAACCTGTCTCTAGTAATCGGCTATGTACCACAGGCCTTCAAGCTGGTAGTAGTTAAACACTTACTTAAAAAGCCTTCTCTTGACCCAGCAATCTTTGCCAGTTAGTCTTAGCTTTCTTTCATCTCAAACATTCTTGAAAGAGTAGTTGTCAAACAGCTAACAGATCATCTGCAGACGAATGGCTTATTTGAAGAGTTTCAGTCATGTTTCAGAGCTCATCACAGCACAGAAACAGAATCTGCTTATAGCCTCCAGTGTTGGGGAGTAACGGAATACATGTAACGGCAACGAAGAACAGAGGTAAACACGCACTAAATATACACACAAGGTAACAAGAAAATGGCAGACAGGAGGGAGACACAGCTGAACCTAATTAGACAAGACAACAGTGAAGCAAAACCCAAAACACTGAACACTGGACGTGCGTGTTTTAAAAGAGGTAAAAGAGGAAATACAAGACAGAAAGTCACAATTCTCAGAATAAAACTTAAAACAAAAACAGAAAACACTGGGTCGCAGTGTAACTGCTGAAGCTCTACTCTGAGCAGTGGTCAGGGTCAAGTGATGTTTCCAGTAACTCAGGTTATAATGTTTGGCTTTCTGAGTCAAGGTGAGAGTTTTTTTTATTTGTTTGTTTTTAATTCTGTTTGTGCTGTTCATGTTTCTCTGATTTAACCTGATACATTTTCTGTTTTTTCCTCAAGATTCACATCATTTTAGTCCTCATTTCAAAGTCATTTGCCAAAAGTTTTCTGACTCTGTTAAGCCAAGCCTGTAAGGGACTGTGACCGTCAGCACCACAGGGAGTTGCTGGACTTAGTACCTTTAGAAACCTGGACAGCCTCCCAAACTCAGGAACTCCATCTTGACTCCAAGGCAGTAGATCTGGTTCTCTGTACACTTTATCCA
>NW_024584101.1:3398-5088 GCF_018398535.1 Haplochromis burtoni
TCTGTGCAGAGTCTCTGACAGTGAGATTTATCATAATGATGATGATGTTACTGACTTCACTGCTGATCACAATCATGCTCAGACTTCAAGGTGATGAGTGATGTGGTTCTGTGTATTCTCTGTTATGTTGTACTTTACATCACACTGTCATTTTAACAAAGTAACATATTTTAATTTCCAGGATCAGATGCTAGTTCATCTGTGACTCAGTCTCCTGTGTTTAAAGCTGCTGCTTTGGGGGAAACGGTCTCTCTGAGCTGTACAGCCAGTGAAGGAGTTGATGATGATCTCAGCTGGTATCTACAGAAACCTGGACAGCCTCCCAAACTGCTGTTTTACCAAATCAGCAGCCGTGAATCTGATACTCCGAGTCATTTCAGCAGCAGTGGATCTGAGCCTGAGTTCACTCTCACAATCAATGGAGTTCAGGCTGCAGATGCAGGAGATTACTACTGTATGGGAGCATATACAGGCCCAGAGTTCACACAGTGATACAGAGTCGTACAAAAACCTCCCTCAGTTACTATTTGCAGTGTTGCAGCTGTGAGCTTCTGATACAGACTCTGACATGCATCACTGGTTCACTGAGTCCACTTTCAGAAGTGGAAACTAAAATATGTATTCATTCCTGATCACATCATTAAGAAGATTTTAAATTAAGTAACACTGTTTAGAATCTGCAACATGCTTATCTCACTACATTTTGTATTACTTCTAATTTGCTGTGGATAATAAGGTAATATGAAAATAATTTTGTTTATACAGTACATTTTAAATCACAAAGTTATAAGGTGCTTCACATTTTAAATAAAATCAGATTATAAGAAATACTTTTTTATATCACAGCATACATAAATACATATTTAAAACTAATTGGTGACAACAAAGGTCAAAATTAAACCGCCACATGATCGGGATAACGAAAACTAGCAAAAATTGCAGAAAAATGTATTTGGTTAAGTTTATTAATTTGATTAGTAAAATTTTAATATTAATTCTACAGTTTGCCAGAAGGCCACAAAGGGAAGCAAGAGAACATGTGTTGTTCTTTGATGATACTTTGAGTCAGATTTTTGCAGTATTAATTCCTTGAGAAAACCAGACTGGATGGGCTTAGAGGCTCAAAATTCAAGTCTTAGTCAAAAAACTTGCACAGAAAATTCATCTAGTCATCAAAACCAAATATTGAACCCAGACCCTGTACACAGTTTTTAACTTAATCAGCTACTTTGATTTGAACTTAACAATGATTGCATTCCATACATGAACATGTTGTTTGTATTTGTTTTTTCAGTTTCCTACCAGAGGGTTGGAATCAGGTGTTAAAGTTGGATTTGAGAGGTGGAAAGTTCAGCTGTAGCAGGGCAGCAGCAACTTTACATTTTGCAACATATAAGACCATATTACATTCGTGATGGAAAATATCCCAACTCTTCACCAGTATAAAGCTGGATTTTAGTTGGTATCTTTATCTTTTGTTTCAAAGGTCAACAGCAATCGCTGACTTTGCACACAAATAAGCCTTTAAAAGCTTCTCCCCAAGCACAAAACAAAAGTGATTTTTCTTAAGCTGTGATTTTATTTTGTGATTTTTACTTTTATTACACCCTTTTTTAAAGTCGACATGGATAATATTAGCTGATAAACTTAGCATGCACATCATTAGAAAGTCAAATGTTTGCAGAAATAT
>NW_024584101.1:5108-6174 GCF_018398535.1 Haplochromis burtoni
CCCTCAGTTACTATTTGCAGTGTTGCAGCTGTGAGCTTCTGATACAGACTCTGACATGCATCACTGGTTCACTGAGTCCACTTTCAGAGGTGGAAAATAAAATATTTATTCATTCCTGATCACATCATTAAGAAGATTTTAAATTAAGTAACACTGTTTAGAATCTGTAACATATAATGCTTGTCTCACAACATTTCATGAAAAGGCTTTAAATATGATTAATAAAATGTTAATATTAATTCTACAGTTGGCCAAAAAGCCACAAAGGGAGGCAAGAGAACATGTGGTGTTCTTTGATAATACTTTGAGTTAGATTTTTACAGTATTAATTACTTGAGAAAACAAGACTGGATGGACTTAGAGGTTCAAAATTCAAGTCTTAGTCAAAACCAAATATTGAACCCAGACCCTGTACACAGTTTTTAACTTAAATAAAAATCACATACTTTGATTTGAATCAAACAATGATTGCATTTCATGCATGAAAATGTTGTTTTATCAGTTTCCTACCACAGGGTTGTAATCTGGTGTTAAAGTTGTATTTGGGAGGTGGGAAATTCAGCTGTAGTGGGGCAGCAGAGACTCAGCTACATTTTGCAATTTATAAGACCATGTTACATTCATAATGGCAGTTTTCCAACTCCTCACCAGTATAAAGCTGGATTTTAGTTGGTATCTTTATCTTTTGTTTCAAAGGTCAATGACGATCGCTGACTTTGCACACAAATAAACTTTTAAAAGCTTCTCCCCAAGCACAAAACAAAAGCGATTTTTCATAAGCTGTGATTTTATTTTGTGTTTTTACTTTTTTTACACCATATTTTTAAAGTCAACATGGATAATATTAGCTGATAAACTTAGCATGCACATCATTAGAAAGTCAAATGTTTGCAGAAATATCGCAACAGCAGAAACATGTAGCTTCATCAAACTATAAAACACATCATATGCAGACAGGAAGTGTTGCTGAAGCTCTACTCTGAGCAGTGGTCAGGGTCCAGGGTTTGAGTGACGGGGCTCTGTCCACTCAGACTGGCCTCACAGCTCACTGAGCCCGCCTTCCTCC
>NW_024584101.1:6750-8210 GCF_018398535.1 Haplochromis burtoni
GTGGCCAAACACACCACAGTGGCACTACTCTGTTTGTCTTCGTCTTTAGATGGAGGGAGGACAGTGAGGGTGGGTCTCACCACACCCGCTGGAGGAGAAAAGGTTGAAGATAACCGAAAAAAGAGATACAAATGTACAAACATAGGAATAAATATATATTTAGTGATTATTGATCAAACCTTTATTATTTCATGATGTTTTACAGTTAATAACTTGACCCTGTGATAATTTTCTTATTTGAAACTGACAAAGCTAAAGCACTCATGAGAATACAGTTAAAACTTCACATCTGTTTCTTTCACTTCCTTTAAACTTCATTTAAAATTGATCAACCATGAACACAAAATTGATCAAAATATACTGAGTTAATTTCTTTTTTCTAATATAAGTCGACAAAACATAATTCAATATTTGTTTTTATTTTATAATTCATGAGTAAAAATACATTTCAATCAAAGTCAGCTAAAACGTCATTATCACAGATTTTATTATTGTAACCGGATAATATTTAAAGTGAAATGAACCCAAAAAACCATCAAAATTTGTTTTCTGTAAGTTCAGTTCCTTAAAAGACCGAATGAATATTGATTTAAGAAAAGTTTCTTCCAAAATGTTGCCATGACATTAATAATAATCACTGAATTTAATCAAAGTTCTGTTTAATAGATTGATTTAAATGCTTAATAAATACTATGTTTATCAAAAATTACGAATTTCTGGTACTTACAGCCAACGATGAGTTTGGTTCCTCCACCAAAAGTGTTCCACAGTGATACAAACTCATTAAGTGGCCGTACAAAAACCTCCTGCACTCTGAACAAACCTCTAACCACTGAAAATGAACCTTTTTTTCAAGTAAAACATCACAGTACAACTGATTACATGCAGAAGATGATTTCACTAAAGTGACTTAAAATTATTTAATGAATTTAAATCATAATTGTCATTACTGTATTTTGAGTATTAAGAACTGAACGACAAAACGGAATTTTCACATTACACATATTAATTTTTTAAAACACACAAAACACTGTTTAAAACAGCAACCAGAAATGCCTCAAAAAATCATTAATTGTGAAACTATGACAATATACTTAAGAACGTTATACAGCTATATTGTATTTATGATACGAAAATCAAAAATAAGCATACAGACCAGAGTGCCATTTTAATCCAGGTGTTAAAAATACGTAAATATGTTTCCAAATATGTTTTTCTCTATGGCATAAAATTATTAATGGTATTAATTCAATCAATTTTTCTTCTGACTTTGTGCCTACGTTGCCCTCAGTGTGTTGAGAGCAAAGAAATGATTTCCATAGAGAGGAGGCTTTGCATCATCAGCTGATCCTCCAGAGAACTGAGAAGGTTTATAGTCCTGTGACTTCAACACTGCAGGACTCACATCTGTCAGTCAACACAGCAGAAAGCACAACCACCATGACTCTCATCACCATCCT
>NW_024584101.1:8230-10067 GCF_018398535.1 Haplochromis burtoni
AAAACACTTCAGTCAGGAACACCAACTCGATTTAATGGCAGTGGAAGCAGCTCTGACTTCTCTATGACCATCAGTGGAGTTCAGGCTGAAGATGCAGCAGTTTACTACTGTAAGAGTTACCACAAAATAAACAGTGCTCGGGTGTTCACACAGTGATTTGTAGTCGTACAAAAACCTCCCTCAGTCAGACTGCAGAGACACTGAGCTGTTACAGCAGGAACCGACTGCAGCTGCTGAAGAGGAAGAAACTCTGACACAGACCACTGAACACAGTAACTTCACCAAGCACTAAATACTCATCTACACTTCTTTGGGGGAATTTTTAAACATCTGGTTACACCAATTCACAGTTTTCTTGTTACATTCCCCTAATAGTTACATTACATTCAGATTTTATTGTTTGTTTTTGTATTTTTTAAGCTTTATATTCCCAATATCATCCCATGAAGATCATTAAAGCTTGAACGAAGCTTTTACTTGTTGTTGTCAACACTTTTTAGCAGTGTTCTCTCTCACACAAAGTTTTCTTCAAAAATCATATTGATCATATTGTTCGTTTTACTTTTCCCACTGTGAGTTCATGCCCAGCTTCTCTGATCTTTGCATTACCACAGATCTACTTTCAACCATTTCTCTTGGCTTTGCGTCGGAGTGCTGTTGTATCAGTAGTTCTGTCAGTACAAAACCTGAAGTACCAAAAGGACAAGCTGTGGTTATCGCAATAAGCTCATGTTGACTATCGTGGGTGTCAGTCTGTCATATGTAAGGAATCATGATCTCATCATCAGATCATGATGAGATTGGACTTAATAACCTTTCCTGCACTGAACACCAGGTTCCTTCTTTGGTTTTTTGGGTTACGTCAGGTGGATAAAACATGTGCATGTGACAAAACGAAAAAAGAAGTTTAATAGATCATAACAAGTTTAGGTAGTATGTTTTGCCAGCACACCAAAGCCATGTTCCTGTTTGGGTTTTTTTCCTAAAACAACTTGATTGATTGTCAGCAGATGAAAACACTGCAATGTCACTTTTTTCATTTAGTGTGACTGCATTTGCAGCCATCACACACACAGGCAGACATAATTTACTTGCTATGCAAAAGGACTGTAAGAAGTTCTGTATATACACCAATCAGGCATATCATTATAACCAATGACAGGGAAAGTGAATAACACTGATTATCTCTTCTCCTTATCTTATCTCACAGTTTGTTGTGTCTGTGGCTGCATAGCCACAGGCCAGTCAGGGTGCCCACCACTAAAAGCACCAAGAATGGGCATCCGAATGTGGTCTGATTAATCACATGTTCTTTTAAATAACATGTGTGTGCATTACTTAACTGGAGAACACAAGGCACCAGGATGCACTATAGGAGGAAGTGTGATCTGTTTGGGAAACCTTGGGTCCTGGCATCCATGTGGATTCTACTTTGGCACTTACCTCCTACCGAAGCATTGTTGCAGACTTTTCGTAGAAATGTTATTCCCTATTCGCTGTGGCCTCTTTCAGCAGGATAATGTGTTCTCCTGCAAAGCAAAAGTGGTTCAGAAATGGTTTGAGGAGCACAACAATGAGTTTGCAGTGTTGACTGATGAGTTTGTTTCTCCAGATTTTAATCCCAACAAAACATGTGTAGATGCAGTGGATATACATGGATCACATGAATCACAATCCATGGATGCCCAACCTTACAACTTACAGGAATTGAATGATACAGCAGGACACTTTCAGAGATCTAATTAGATTAGATTAGATAGAACTTTATTAATCCCTCGGGTGGGTTCCTCTGGGAAATTCAATTTCCAAAAAAGCACAGCACCGACAGAAGTTACAG
>NW_024584101.1:10632-11874 GCF_018398535.1 Haplochromis burtoni
TCTTTGCTGTGCTGCTCCCCCAGCACACCACAGCATAGAAAAGTACTCTAGCAACCACTAATGGAGTCCATGTCTCAACTGTTAAGGGCTGTTTTACCAGCAAAAATGGGACCAACAAATAGCAGGCAAGTTTTTTTATCTGATTTAGTGCTCAGATAAAATAATTATTGTGGGTGATTTTAACATCCATGTAGATGCTAAAAATGACAAACTCAACAAGACATTTAATCTGTCATTAGACTCAATTGGCTTCTCTCAAAATGTAAAAGAACCCACCCACCACTTTAATCACACTCTAGATCTTGTTTTAACATGTGGCATAGAAACTGAACATTTAACAGTGTTTCCTGAAAACCTTATCTGGTCTAATCCTTTTCTAAGTACAATAATTACATTACACAGCAGTGGAGAGTAGACTTCATCACAGTAGATGTCTTTCTGAAAGTGCTGTAACTAAATTTAAGAATATAATTACTTCTCTGTTATCATCTTCAATGCCCTGTACCAACATAGAGCAGAGCAGCTATCTGAACGCTGCTCCAACAGAGGTACACAGAATGATAGGCAGACGCTCTGACGAAGAACAGAGGTAAACACGCACTAAATATACAGACAAAACTAACAAGAAAATGGCAGACAGGAGGGAGACACAGCTGAACCTAATTAGACAAGACAACAGTGAAGCAAAACCCAAAACACTGAACACTGGATGTGGGTGTTTTAAAAGAGGTAAAAGAGAAAATACAAGACAGAAAGCTATAATTCCCAGAATAAAACTTAAAACAAAAACAGAAAACACTGGCTCGCAGTGTAACTGCTGAAGCTCTACTCTGAGCAGTGGTCAGGGTCAAGTGATGTTTCCAGTAACTCAAGTTTGGCTTTCTGAGTCAGGGTGAGAGTTTTTTTTTATTTGTTTATTTTTAATTCTGTTTGTGCTGCTCATGTTTCTCTGATTTAACCTGATACATTTTCTGTTTTTTTCCTCAAGATTCACATCATTTTAGTCCTCATTTCAAAGTAATTTGCCAACAGTTTTCTAACTCTGTTAAGCCAAGCCTGTCAGGGACTGTGACCGTCAGAGTTTACAAGCAAAAGCATTTGCCATCAAATACATGTGACTATATATATATTTAAAAAAAAAATTATGATCATTTTCATCATTTTTCCTCTGCTGGTTGATCCAAGAAAGTAAAATATATACTTACCAACAAATGTGGCATTTTAAACCAGATGTTAAAAAAA
>NW_024584101.1:11899-16909 GCF_018398535.1 Haplochromis burtoni
AAGAGAGAGATGGAGAAGCAACCTGTCACTGAACAGACTCTTCTGGTTGTTAATGGCCGTGTGCAGAGGATGCCTGGCATTGTCCATAATGTCCATGCAGTTTCTTTATGTCCTTTTCTCTGCCACTGTCACCAGAGTGTCCAGCTTCATGCCGACCACAGAGCTAGCCCTCCTGATCAGTTTCTCCAGCCTGGATGAGTCCCTCTTTGCTGTGCTGCTCCCCCAGCACACCACAGCATAGAAAAGTACTCCAGCAACCACTAATGGAGTCCATGTCTCAACTGTTAAGGGCTGTTTTACCAGCAAAAATGGGACCAACAAATAGCAGGCAAGTTTTTTTATCTGATTTAGTGCTCAGATAAAATAATTATTGTGGGTGATTTTAACATCCATGTAGATGCTAAAAATGACAGCCTCAACATGGCATTTAATCTGTTATTAGACTCAATTGGCTTCTCTCAAAATGTAAAAGAACCCACCCACCACTTTAATCACACTCTAGATCTTGTTTTAACATATGGCATAGAAACTGAACATTTAACAGTGTTTCCTGAAAACCCTTATCTGGTCTACATCCTTAACATTCTACATTTACAATAATTATTACACAGCGAGTGGAGAGTAGACTTTCATCACAGTAGATGTCTTTCTGAAAGCGCTGTAACTAAGTTTAAGAATATAATACTCCTGTTATCATCTTCAATGCCCTGTACCAACATAGAGCAGAGCAGCTATCTGAACGCTGCTCCAACAGAGGTACACAGAATGATAGGCAGACGCTCTGACGAAGAACAGAGGTAAACACGCACTAAATATACAGACAAAACTAACAAGAAAATGGCAGACAGGAGGGAGACACAGCTGAACCTAATTAGACAAGACAACAGTGAAGCAAAACCCAAAACACTGAACACTGGATGTGGGTGTTTTAAAAGAGGTAAAAGAGAAAATACAAGACAGAAAGCTATAATTCCCAGAATAAAACTTAAAACAAAAACAGAAAACACTGGCTCGCAGTGTAACTGCTGAAGCTCTACTCTGAGCAGTGGTCAGGGTCAAGTGATGTTTCCAGTAACTCAAGTTTGGCTTTCTGAGTCAGGGTGAGAGTTTTTTTTTATTTGTTTATTTTTAATTCTGTTTGTGCTGCTCATGTTTCTCTGATTTAACCTGATACATTTTCTGTTTTTTTCCTCAAGATTCACATCATTTTAGTCCTCATTTCAAAGTAATTTGCCAACAGTTTTCTAACTCTGTTAAGCCAAGCCTGTCAGGGACTGTGACCGTCAGAGTTTACAAGCAAAAGCATTTGCCATCAAATACATGTGACTATATATATATTTAAAAAAAAAATTATGATCATTTTCATCATTTTTCCTCTGCTGGTTGATCCAAGAAAGTAAAATATATACTTACCAACAAATGTGGCATTTTAAACCAGATGTTAAAAAAAACTGCTCTCATCTTTCCTGAACTATTTGTCTGTATTCTGTTAGAATCATAATTTGTTATAATAATTCATTTAGATACCAAAAGTATTCCTTCTCGCATTGTTTTGTTGTATGTTGAGAGCAGAGAAATCATTTCCACAGAGAGGAGGTTTTGCATCATCAGCTGATCCTCCCATGAGAAAACAGAAAAAAAAAAGCTAGTTGCTTTCATGGGAAAAAAAATTTGTTTTGTTTTTTCCCCCCAAAAAAGCGGAATGAGAAAAGGATCAACTTACACGTTATATGTACCTGTTCTGTTTCACAAAAACAGATGTGTGTTTGCCTATATTTCATATCACTTCCATGTCTCTCTCTTATAATGTCTCTGGTGCAATGCAGGACCGAACCTAGCAGTGACCAATGTTCCCTCTAATTTTTCATGTGTCTGAGCGAACACACAAACTCCCTGAGCGATCCCGTGGACCACTGTGAGCAACAGCAGATGTGTGCACTGTGGTCAAGCCTGTCAGGGACTGTGACCGTCAGCACCACAGGGAGTTGCTGGACTTAGTACCTTTAGAAACCTGGACAGCCTCCCAAACTCAGGAACTCCATCTTGACTCCAAGGCAGTAGATCTGGTTCTCAGTACACTTTATCCATCAGTGATCTTCAGGCAGTAGATGCTGCAGATTATTACTGTGGGTTACCATGGTAGTGAAGTGTTTACACAATGATTCATGGCTGCATAAAAAATTTCTTCACTTTGGCTGAAGGCTGCAGGTGTAGAGTTTTCAACTGCAATCAGAATAACTAGAATAACCACTTAAACATAATACAAGTGTACAAGTGATTTACATATTTGATTATGAGCACACTAACTAAGATACATTCTACACTCACATTTTGAGCTTTTATTTTCTAGATCTCTTCATGGTTTTAATTTCAAGTAAAACATTTATTTACTGAATCAAACTCAAGTTATTTATTTTTCCGCAAGAGTAAAATTTGGAGATATTGTCATCCTGCTAAAAGATATAAATACATGACCACAAGCTTCTTTCAGCTTTTCCATTAATTTCAAATGATGAACACATATTTGATTTGTCCCAGATGTTCAGGCCAGATGCAGCCCTGCCATTTTCATCTCCTCCCAGACTTGATTTTTCATGTGTTAGGCAAACAGGTTAATTTATAGTACACAACACTGAAATTATAGAACAATTATATTTAAAAATAAGACAGAATGCTTAATAATATGGATCACTGCAAGCTTTATTGGCAAAAGTATGAATCATTAATATGGCAGTTATTAGGCACACTCACATCCAGCTGCTACACATGTCACTGTGTAAGTTACTGTTATCAAATAACTTCATCTGCAAACTTTCAAACTCATATTGATCAGAGCAGCAGGGATGTATCTCCTGCTCCCCCACACTAAGCTCCTGTCCTGGACTTCAGCAGCCCCTCTAGCCCTCACACCGGTTCTTGCGGAAGGACTTGGCCTGCCGGTGGTCATGATGGTTCACCCTGCAGGAGAACACCTCTGCGTTCATCCAGTTGTCTTGGCTCAGCATCAGGGTGCTGCTGCTGCTGTAGCGACTACTCTTCTCTTCTTCTAAGCTGTTCAGGACCCCCTCTGTCACCTCTGTGCCATCTACTTCCCATCTCACTTCAGCTCCCTGAGGAGAGTAGCTGGTCAGCAGGCAGGCCAGTGTGACTGGGCCTCCAGAGAGCTTTTCAGAGGAGGGTTGAAGCAGAGAGACTGAGGGTCTGACCATGGGGCCAGCTGGAGGGAAGATCACAGACACACAACGATAGATTAACTTCTACTGTAGGACAGATAGCTGACACGAGACAGTTATGATCCATGACAGAGATTAACAGGCCTGTGGATTAACTGTATGATGATATTGTGATAAAACAGAGGAGAGAAACTTAGAAATTGGAGGATAAAAGGTTTTAAAAAAGTATAAATAATTAGTGAACGTACCGCTGTATTTGTTTTCATGATGATAAAATTGAAATGTGTACAGGAAATATTAAAGTTTGTCATCTGTTTGTTTCACTTCCTTTTCATCACATCAGACTAACGAACTGTAAACTCAACCGTTAAAGTGCATCTGTATGAAAACTAATTCATTTAGTCAACAGCATAAAATGTTATATCCAACATGGTGCCAAACATTTCAGTGGAAGTCATCATATCATATTTTCACTAACAGCTTTACACAGTTATGATACATGACAGAGATTAACAGCACTGTGGATTAACTGTGTGCATGACACTGTGATCAGACTGAGGAGAGGAGGTCAGAAATAGAAGAACATAACACTTTAATTTAATTGTGTTTTTACACTCATTAAAATCTTTGTAAACGTTACAATAATTTAAAGTAAATGTCTTGTTGTTACAGTAATATTCTTGATGGAAAACAAACAGAGCTGGACTTTGTCATCTGTTTGTTTCACTTCCTTTTTACTACATCAGACTAATAAACTATAAACTCAGCGATGAAATCATTAATCTGCAAATAATCAAATGATCTTTAAGACATGAACGATATTATGCTGCTAACTGTTTGTATAAATAAATAAAATCAAAGATTCCTTTTGCTATATTTTCAGTCTCAGATTTTGTGAAAAAAATATTTATTCACAGATAAATACAAAAAACCTTTACTTAAAGCAGATTAACTCAATACATTTCAATTTTCAGTACTATATAAACACGATATATAAACTTGATATACTGTATAATGATATGATAATACTGTATTATATATTTAAACTCTTCTGATACCAAGTTTTCAGTATCAGCCACTATGACCAAACCCAATCACATCATGTAAAACACCCAGAATAAAATCTTGTTTAAAACATTCTGATGACATATTACACTTATAATATAAGTAATATGTAATAGTATAATATTTTGTAGTAATGAGGAGATTTAGATACTTACAGTGAATGATGAGTTTGGTTCCTCCACCAAAAGTGTACCACAGTGATACAAACTCATTAAGTGGCCGTACAAAAACCTCCCACACTCTGATCAAGCATGTAACCCCTGAAAATGATCTTTTTTTTCTCCCCAGTAAACTTCACAGTTTAGAAAATATTTGGCATAAAAGTGTTTGTGTTCAAATTGCTTTTTTAAAAAAAAACTTTATGATCATTTTCATAATTTTTATTGATCTAAAAAGTAAAATATACACTTACCAACCAATCTGCCATTTTAATCTAGATGTTGAAAGTTTTGATGTATTTTCCAGTATTTTGTTAGGATCAAAATCATCTCATAATAATTCATTTAGATATCAAAATGTATTCCTTCTCACATTGCTTTGTTGTTTGTTGAGAGCAGAGAAAACATTTCCATAGAGAGGAGGCTTTGCAACGTCAGCTGATCCTCCAGAGAACTGAGAAGGTTTATAGCAGAAACCACAACCACCTTGACTCTTCACCTTCCTCATAGGTGCTGGATTGCTGCATTAATGGTCAGGATTACTACTGGACACCTATCCTATCACAACGTATTATTGTTCATACTGTTGAATGCACAAGGCATTATATATATAT
>NW_024584101.1:17292-24579 GCF_018398535.1 Haplochromis burtoni
CACACACACACACACACACACACGTACAGGTCTAACCAAGGGTACATAAGTAATCACAGCACATCGAAGATCCCACCAAAAAGCCCTGCCCCCCTACACACACACACACACTTTAGGCCTTCAGCTTCTGAAAAAAAAAACACAAGAAAACAATCAAATACACGCCTTTGAGTTAACCCTACTGCAGAAATACACTGGTGATCTGCAGCTAATAACAGGGCCTCCTTCCAGTGGTGAAACAAAATTAAGAATTGACAAATCAATCATGTATCAGAAATCAAACATGCAGACACCAAATAAATTAAATCCTCAGTTTAGAGCAGTTGACCTATTTATTAGTACTGTCCACCAGGACAAAGACAAGTGAGCTTCTGGAAAGCCTGTCTGCCTGCCTGCAGAGGGACATAACAGACTTTCATATAAACCATATAAGTCTCAAACACTATTATAAAAAAGGCGACTTAAAAACCAGAGTAATGCACAAAGATCAAACATTACAGGTCACCGCGAAATTCAAGTCAGCTCTTCTTGGAGACACGATGTTCCTGCTTTTCCGGGCCATCGGGGGAAAACCCCCAAAAGTGATTGATATTGTGAAGACTAACATTTTTTTTCTAGCTAAAGCTCAGTGATTGTGAGCAGGTGATAAACTGTCGTGCCAACTCTACCTTTTCTGCTTCACATGAACAGATGTGTGTTTGCCTCCTTAAACGTGTTTTGCATGATTTTATGCCTCACTGCTCCTCAGAGTTTAAGTTCTTCTGCTACTGAGGGTCTGAACTGTTCGTTCACTCACACTGAAAACTGCATCAGGATGATTTTTCCAATAACTCTGATTATTATGTTCGGTTTTCTGAGTCAGGGTGAGAGATTTTTATTTTTGTTTTATTTTTTAATTCTGTCTGTGCTGTTCATGTTTCTCTGATTTAAAAAGATCAATTTGTTGTTTTTCATTTCTCAAGACTGAAATCACTTTATTTTTCATTTCAGAGTCGTTTGCCAACAATTTTCTGACTCAAACAGATAAAGCCAAGTCTGTCCGTCTTGAGGGGACTGTGACCATCAGTGCCACAGGGAGTTCAGATATTGGTGCTGATCTCAGTTGGTACCTTCAGAAACCTGGACAGCCTCCCAAACTTCTTATATACTGGGCATCAAATCGCTTCTCAGGAACTCCGTCTCGTTTTAGAGGCAGTAGATCTGATTCTCAATACACTTTATCCATTAGTGATATTCAAGCTGAAGATGCTGGAGATTATTACTGTCTGGGCCTCCATGGTGATAGCACATTCACACAGTGGTTTATAGCTGTACAAAAACCTCCTTCAGTCTGGCTGAAGGCTGCAGCTGCAGAGTGTAGGAGAATATCTGGTTCACTAAACACAACATGAATCATCAACCACAAACACAATATATCTAAACAAAATTACACAGCTTTGTAGTTTTAACTCAAATTTATATATTTGCTACAGCCTCTAAATGTTTGGCTTAAAGGAACCCAGCATTTAAAACTGCTGCCATTTAATCGCCTTTTAATAATCGTAACGTAGTTATTCACAAAGGACAGACTGTAACAGAAAGATGACTATGAACCAACCATGCAATGGGCCATTAGATTCAGTCTACTCCCATGAACAAGTTCTAGAAAACTAGAATAATAGGTGTAGGATATCTAAGTCGATCAGCAACAGTAGAAAAGTTTTTACAGAAACCCACAATGCCCAAAAACCAATGCTGCTCACGCCTGGATGAGGGCTGGATATGGCACACATTTTAACATTGGATACCCTTCCTGACGCACCCTTATTCAGGGATTTGCGCTATACACAGTCTTGAGCTACACTGTGGTACAACTATAAATCATACAGCCAATATATTAAACCACATTAAACCAACCACAAATTGTTGTCAATACTTTACAGGTGTGTTCTCTCATGCACAAAGTTTTAGCTTCATTTCAAATATGAAAACTCACATTGATCAGCACATTAACTGTGTAATGATACTGTGGTCAGAGAGATTGAAGTGAGAAATTGGAGTATACTGTGATAATATACACCAAATGTGTTGTTGCATCTACTTTTGTGATGAAAACAAAATGAGTACAGGAAAAGTTAAACTTTCACATCTGTTTGTTTCACTTCCTTTTTGCTACTTAAGACTGACGAACTGTAAATTCCTTTAAAGTGCATCTGTATGAAAATTCATTTTTTCAGTCTAAGAGCCTGAATGTCAAAGATTTCAGTCAGAATCCTCAGATAAATTCAGTGTCAGAGAGCTAAACACTAGACAGCTATAATATATATTGATAGTGTGAATGACACTATGATAAGACAGAGGAGAGGAGGTCACAAATAGGATAAAGAACATAAAACTTTAAAAATATCTAAAAATTGTATTTCCACATTTACAGTCAATTTAAACTTTAAATCTGTGTGTCAGCTGGATGCTGCCTGTCACCTCCACTCTGCATACTGGCTGCTACATAGGGAGTGGGATTGCAGGAGTATACCTCTTCTTCTTCTTCTTAGCCTCAGGGTGCTGCTGCTGTAGCAGATGTATGTTTGTCTCCATAAATGTGTTTTGTATTCCTATGCCTCACTGCTCCTCAGAGTTTAAATTCTGAGAGACACTGAGAGTCTGAACTGTTCATTCACTCAAACTGAAAACTGCATCATGATGATGTTTCCATCAACTCTGGTTGTCATATTGGGTTTTCTGAGTCAAGGTGAGAGACTTTGTTTTTTGTTCAAGTTACTCTGACTGTAACTGGTATATTTTATGTTGTTCTCTTGTCTTTATTTCAGAGTCATTTGCCAACAATTTTCTGACTCAGCCTGATCAAGCCAAGTCTGTCATTCTGGGAAATACTGTGACCATCAGTGCCACAGGAAGTACAAATATTAATAATGCTCTAAGCTGGTACCTTCAGAAACCTGGACAGCCTCCCAAACTTCTTATGTACTGGGCATCAACTCGCTTCTCAGGAACTCCATCTTGTTTCAGTGGCAGTAGATCTGGTTCTCAGTACACTTTATCCATCAGTGATATTCAGGCGGAAGATTATTACTGTGTGGGCTACCATTATGATGGCACGTTCACACAGTGAATTATAGCTGTACAAAAACACCTTCATTCTGGCTGAAAGATGCAGGTGCAGAGTGTTGGACTGCATTGGGAATGACTGGTCCACTAAACACAACACAAGCATCCCTCCACCTCAAAATGTACAACACATACAGTACATTAATACGGTGGCCCATAGAGACAAAGCACGCACAAACTCCAAAACACGTACAAAATACAAAACCAAGCACACCATTGTTTTTCTTGTGACATTACCAATAAGTTTGATGTGTCACATGGCCCTCTTCCTATTGAAAAAACAAAAGTTGTATCCAAGATGGCCGACTTCTAAATGGCCACCATGGTCACCACCCATCTTGAGGAGTTTGCCCCCTCACATATACTAATGTGCCACAAACAGGACTTTAATATCACCAACCATTCCCATTTTATTACAGTGTATCCATACAAATGGCCCACCCTGTAGTACATTAAAAACACAATTGCTGGGACTGGTCACAAAACATCAACAGAAAATACTTTTAAAAATGAATATTGATCTCAGACCCTTTGCACAATGTAGATGAAGTCTGAGTTAGAGAATCGATCAATCTATTTGATGCTGTTCATGATTATTCAGATGGAGGTACCAGCAGAAATCTAGACAGGCTGCAAAGCTCCGCATAAAATATGCACACAAAAAACCCTTCCACTTCTAATTTTCTTTACCACTATGTAATGCCACCTGTATTATGAGTGCAGATCTGATCATTTTTAAAAGTATTACATCTTCACCAATTATTTTTGGAGTCTATTTAGGGCTGCTCCTAATTGTGTACACAGTTCTATGAAATCCAAAATCCAAAACACTTTAATAATATTGTCTTGAATACTGAGAGGAAGGAAAATAAAAAAAAACCCAACATAATCAGTTCATTTCAGTGTTGAAACATTAATATTGATGGCAAGAGAAGGATGGTGTACAGGTTTGGTATGCCCAAGTATATACTGAGGGTGTGCTGTCTGGCAGAGACCTCAGTCAGTAAGATCTTGACAATAATCCAAGGGAAGCTGGGGGTTTTAAATATGAATGGACCCTTTTGGGTACTTCAGTGTAGAACTCCTATCATAGACATGGTGTTAAGTCCCAAAAGGTTGATTCTGTTCATCTGGACGTAACATTTTCAGTGGGAGAAACGTTTCATCACTCATCCAAGTGACTTCTTCAGTCTCAGCTGACTGCAAGTTTCCCCAACCTTGTAAAACAGTACATTCGCACAATGACTGAAACTAGGCCACTGAATGAACTATGGGCTGTGAGGTCAGTTCCTTGATCATTAATGATCATTAAGATTTACTTACCTGGCTGATTGAGCATGCATCAAGACACCTGGTGTTAAGCACTTTTCACAACCAGCTGCTGAGATGAAATCGATATATCAGTCTCTAAGTTAATGTTGTCAGCACTCTCACACAAAAGCTTTGGTTTGTTCGACAGACTTTAAACCTATTATTGCTCATGCTCTCCACACTGTGAGCTCCTGTCCTGGACTTCAGAAAGCCCCTCCACTGTGCACACTGGCTCTTGCTGAGATTCTGGCGGATGATGAGTAAACTGACCCAGGACTATGACAGAATCAAAGTTGCATGATAACTTGATTACCTGAGTTTTAAGTTTAGACTTGAAGGAATTAGGTTGTGCATTGCCCTCTTCTTTTTTAAAAACACACCAAAAATTTGAGTATTTTTATATTTTCTACATTTCTAATGTCAGTCCTCCAAGAAGAGGAGTTTAGAAGTTTTAAAATATCTGTAATTGTCTGTCTTTCTGGTATACAACAAAATAAATGCCAGCATTTCTGAGCCAAATAGAGATGTTTGGATGTGGATATATCAGAGACACAATGGGACCCTGTTGAAACAGTTAAACTGGAAACAAGTTTTATGTTCAAAGTTTGCCGACCTTCGGTGCAAAAACAGTAAGCCGTAGGAAGATTCAAAGTTCAGATTGTGGTTTATGTGTATATACGACAGTACAAAACCCAAGGCAGGAAAAGTTGTGGTTATCGCAACAATCACGATTGGCTATCATTAGTATCAAACTATCGGCCTACGAAAGCAAAATTCATGTGGCAGGTTAAATGATACTGAATATGTTTATTTTCTTCTTGGCTGGGAACCATGTTGGCTTTTCTGAATTGGAGATGATAGTTTTAAAAAAACAAAAATGTCTTTCAGTCTTTCACTGAAGGCTGTAGGTCCAGAGTGTCGATGAAGAGACTGTGATGAGAATGTCCATTAAACACAACACAAAAAGAGTCATCAAGCAGAAGCGCAAAGAATAATAAAAAGTGAAACTCATGGTTTTTACATGAAGGATTAACTTACATTTATCTCATAAGAATTATTGTGCAAGAAATATATATTGCAATGACAACCTTGTGCAATAACCTGTAATTTTCTTACATACTTAAGCCAAAATTAGCTTGCTATTTTTTAATAACAATGGTATTACTGCAGATTCTGAAAATGATATTTTGAATATGAAACAAAAAACAAAAATGATTTTTCATGAGCTGTGATTTTATTTTGTGATGAAGACTTTTTTTTTCTTTACAGCATGATTTTAAAGCACAATATGGAAAAGATTAGCTGATGAAATCTGCATGCACATCAACAAGAGTCAAACATCTGCAGAAATATCGCAACAGCAGAAACATGTAGCTTCATCAAATTATAAAACACATCATTTGCAGACAGGAAGTGTTGCTGAAGCTCTACTCTGAGCACTGGTCAGTGTTCAAGGTTTGAGTGACAGGGCTCTGTCCACTCAGACTGGCCTCACAGCTCACTGAGCCCGCCTTCTTCCACTGGTCTACAGAGAGGCTCAGGGTGCTGCTCCAGCTGTAGTGGCCATTTGTTTCCAGGACCTCCAGGCTGGTTGACACACCCGAGGACATCCTGGTGCCCCCCATCTTCCAGTCCAGTGTCCAGTTTGAGGGGAAGCCCCCGGTGGCCAGACACACCACAGTGGCACTACTCTTCTTCTCCTCCTCTTTGGAGGGAGGGAGGATGGTCAAGGTGGGCTGCACCACACCCACTGGAGGAGAGAAATGGGAAGTAGAGAGGGGAAAGGAGTTTACAAAAAAGTTACAATTAAAGAAGGTAAAAACAAGTAGATGAAGCTAAAATAGTAAAAGTAAAATCTTTAAATTATTTTCATAATGTTTTACAGTTAACAACTCATCCCCGTCTTATCCCAGAAATGTTATTCTGTTCATCTGGATGTAGCATTTTCAGTGTGAGAAGCGTTTCATCATTCATTCATCCAAATGATATATTCAGTTTATTGCAGGTTTCCCCAACCTTAGAAACAGTACATTTGCTTAAAGCATCTTACAATACTGTTATTGCAATTATTCCCCGACTTTCTGCAAATGATTCTCATGGCACTGATCAGGGGCAATGACAAGTTGTATATTAATGTTTGTGAAACTGACCTCATGGCCCATTGTTAGTCAGTGTCGCTGGTCATTATGAAAATGGATTCGTGACAAAATATTTCCCCCACTGAAAACTCTACATCCAGATGAACAGAATTAACTTTCTTGGATTTCCCTACCTAGATAATTGAGCATGCATCAAGACAACCCTGTGACAATTTCTTTAAGTTAAAGTGACAAAATTAAGACACTTGGGTGACTACGGTAAAAACATTGCCATCTGTTTCTTTCACTTCCTTTAAACTACTTTTGAAATAAATGAACCATAAACACAAAGATGATCTGCATTTACTGATGAATTCAGTTTATATTTTTAGAAGTCTGTAAATGCACTTTTCAAGTAACAGTTACTTTCAAAAAAACTTTAAAAAGATGTTACGTTAAATATTATGCTTTTGTGTTACAGTTTGAAAGAGTTATAATTCCTATGAACATTTTCATAAGAAAATGCTAAAACAAAATTAGGTCATATTAAAGAGAAATGTAAAAATATAGACAATATATACATCTATCCATTCATTCTCTTTCTCTTATCCACACTCTCAGAAATAGAGGTACGAGAGAAGAACATTTTTGTACCTATAGGTACATTTTTTTAAAATGTTCCCTTAAAAGTACAATACTGGTCTTTAAAAGTCCAGAAATGCCCCTTTAAAGGTACAATTTGAAATAAAGTACAAATCTGTACCATTTTGACCTGTACTGCAGTGACAGTGGC
>NW_024584102.1:0-2753 GCF_018398535.1 Haplochromis burtoni
TAATATGAGCTGCTGTGTGGTACAGCCTGACCAACAAGTTTGTTTTGCTGACTGAGCTTCTAGTATTTCATGAGTCTCTTACTTAGCATTGAATGCACTGATTGATTGAGCGGTTAAGAGATGGCCCAGTGTGTGTGACGAGTTATCTACTGCTCTCTCTGTTGTTAGTCCTGTGCATCTTTCATCATGTCAGCTTATTAGTAATCTATGATTGCCAAGCTCTCTCCTCCCTTCATCCGTCTACTGCAAAATTTCTGCACTGCCATCAAGAAAGACTTGATTTCTTACCCCTGCTCTTGGCTGGAGTACCAGCTTACCTTTGCCAAGAACCACAACCATCTCGCTGGAGAAGGCGCCACTGATGTCGTGGCGAGCGGCTGGTGAGGGTCCTAGACTTTTTACATCTTGGTGTTCCCTGGACCCTGTTGGACCCGGTCCCCTTCACCTGGTGTCAACCTTGGGTATCTGCGGCATCTTGCACAGATTTCACCTACGTCTCCCACTGCTGTTTCTACAGACGTGGTGCCCATTAGAATAGGTCTGGTGAATTTAAGGTCCATCGTGAATAAAACTTCTATCCTTAAGGAATGTTTCATGTCCCAGAGTTTGGACCTTCTCAGCGTTAGTTAAACACAGACCTCTCCGGGTGAGTCCAGTGTGTTTTCAGAATTATTACCCCACTGTCACTCATACTTTAATACCCAGAGGTCCTTGGGTCATGGAGGAGTTTTGCCGACTGTTTTCTCCAGCTTTGAACCGAGCCTTTTACGAGTTGAGCCTCTTCCGTCCGCTGCTGTGCAAAGCGATCTATTGGTCACCAAAGTATACAACAAAGATTTTTTGTGGGAATTTTCAGACTTCTTGGATGAAATTATGTCAAAATATGAGCAAGTTTTAATTGTTAGGGGGAGTTAAAATTCACATGTGCTACTCTGGAAAGCCTCTGGTAAAAGACTTCTTAGACTTATTGGACTCCTTTGGCCTCACTCAGTTGGTGAACGGCCCGACCCATGAATGTACCCACACACTGGATCTCGCTTTATCTTAAGGTTTACCCATTTGTAATTTATTCAAACTCTTTGCTCTTGCTCGGTGCTGACATGTTTTTACTCTTCAACGGCTGCTCATGTCTCCACTGTTTTTAATAATTTAGACTTGCAGCCCTCTGTGTCTTCCAGCACTGAGGAGCTTTCCCTGTAATTTAATTCCTTGTGCCATACGCCATAATACTGTTGTAAATTCTGTGGCTCCAATTAAAACCAGGCTGATCAAAGCCCAGATCAGACCCTTGGTTAAGTGATCATACCCGTGCCATCAGATGGGAGTGCAGGAGAAATGAAAGTTGAAGATGGACAAACTGCAAGTCTCTTCTGAGACTGAGAGCTGGTGTTGTTTTCAAAGAGCTGTGGAAACTGCAAGAGCAAAACATTTTTCCGACATCATTGCTGCTAACGCTCACAACCCCCTTGTCCTTTATAATACATTAACACTGCTTTTAATGCCCACGTCCCTCTGAAAGCTTACAGAGAACTCTGATCATTTTGTTAACACGGAGCTTTCTCTTGCCTCCCATCATCGGTCCATCTTGCTCCCCTGCCTGGCTGTCTTTGATCACTTAGAGCTTATTTCCCTTTCCTCTCTTGAGAAACTGGTTACCAGTATGAAACCAACTGTGATGTCGTTCCTCCACATCTTCTTAAGGTTGTTACTACTGTTGGTCTTTTTATCCTTAATGTCATTAATGGTAATTTGACCTCCAGCCATTTTAAACATGCTGTGGTGCAACCCGTGTTGAAGAAACCTGACATTGACCCTTCTGCTTTGTCTAACTTTGGCTTTTTTCCCCCAAAATCTTGGGAAAGATCGTTTACACCCAGCTGAAAGCCTTCCTGGATGAATGTAAAATTTTGGATTTAAAACAAACCACAGCAGTGAATCTGCTCTTTTAAGGGTTTTTAATAACATATTTTTAGCAATGTTTTCTGGGAACAGAGTTTTCCTTGTCTTTTAAATTTACAGCTGATGACCATAACATTCTCATCTCCAGACTGGAGCAGTGGGTTCAGTTCTGCAATGGTTTAGGTCTGACCTCTATGAGTCTTCAGAGGGATCATCGTCGCTGCTTCCCTGGGTCCTCGGATCATGTCTCACTGTTCGTATTTCGCCATTCATTAACTTGTCATTATGCTATACAGAGTCTACCACAGTGGCCTGCAAAACCCAACCCAATCATTCCCTGGGGGTTCCTCGGGGTTCCATTCATTGTCCTCTACTGTTCTCTCTGTATTTGCTGCCACTTGGTGCTAGTTTTAGAAAGCATTGTGTTTCATTTATATGCTAATGACCAGAGATGGGCAGTAACGCGTACTTGTAACGCGTTACTGTAATCTGATTACTTTTTTCAAGTAACGAGTAAAGTAAGGGATTACTATTGCAAAAACGGTAATTAGATTACCGTTACTTTCCCGTAGGAACGCTGCGTTACTGCGTTACTAAAACCGTGATTTTTTGCGAGAATGTCTCAGACAGTGACGTAAGCGAGTGCGACGTTCGTGACAACAGCTGTGTGCAGATCAACAATGGATCACATATCGAGTGAGAGAGAGTATGAGCGTGCAGCGTTTAAAGCGTGGAAGTACTGACCTTACTTTGAGTTTGATTCCATAAAAAGTGACAAAAACATTAGGTCCGCTGTGCGTGGGAAGAAAACTTCTTTTTACAGCGAAAAAACCCTAAACTTCCAGAACAAGCAG
>NW_024584102.1:2778-24498 GCF_018398535.1 Haplochromis burtoni
ACCAACTGTGATGTCGTTCCTCCACATCTTCTTAAGGTTGTTACTACTGTTGGTCTTTTTATCCTTAATGTCATTAATGGTAATTTGACCTCCAGCCATTTTAAACATGCTGTGGTGCAACCCGTGTTGAAGAAACCTGACATTGACCCTTCTGCTTTGTCTAACTTTGGCTTTTTTCCCCCAAAATCTTGGGAAAGATCGTTTACACCCAGCTGAAAGCCTTCCTGGATGAATGTAAAATTTTGGATTTAAAACAAACCACAGCAGTGAATCTGCTCTTTTAAGGGTTTTTAATAACATATTTTTAGCAATGTTTTCTGGGAACAGAGTTTTCCTTGTCTTTTAAATTTACAGCTGATGACCATAACATTCTCATCTCCAGACTGGAGCAGTGGGTTCAGTTCTGCAATGGTTTAGGTCTGACCTCTATGAGGAGTTTTGTTCATGATGGACGATACTCTTGTTTCCTGGTTCTGGGTCATTCATTGCCTACTGTCTTGATTTCGCCACTGTGCTAGTTAGAAAGCATTGTGTTTCTTTATGCATGACGAGTATCCACCGGTCTCTCAGATAACAACTCCCAAAAAATCTTCCCTGGGGGTTCCTCGGGGTTCCATTCATTGTCCTCTACTGTTCTCTCTGTATTTGCTGCCACTTGGTGCTAGTTTTAGAAAGCATTGTGTTTCATTTATATGCTAATGACCAGAGATGGGCAGTAACGCGTTACTTGTAACGCGTTACTGTAATCTGATTACTTTTTTCAAGTAACGAGTAAAGTAAGGGATTACTATTGCAAAAACGGTAATTAGATTACCGTTACTTTCCCGTAGGAACGCTGCGTTACTGCGTTACTAAAACCGTGATTTTTTGCGAGAATGTCTCATGACAGTGACGTAAGCGAGTGCGACGTTCGTGACAACAGCTGTGTGCAGATCAACAATGGATCAATATCGAGTGGCGAGAGAGTATGAGCGTGCAGCGTTTAAAGCGTGGAAGTACTGACCTTACTTTGAGTTTGATTCCATAAAAAGTGACAAAAACATTAGGTCCGCTGTGCGTGGGAAGAAAACTTCTTTTTACAGCGAAAAAAACCCCTAAACTTCCAGAACAAGCACCGAGTAGCTACGACGTAATGGGAAACTCACAGAGAAACTCGCGGATTCTTCCACTGACCGCGGCACACCTGCACCAGGGTAACCCTCCGCCTACCCCACTCCTGCTTTACAGGTGAAAATAGAGCAACAGGACCGCTGAGTCTTTGACTTTATTTATTTTCTGCTGTGTTTTACTTGCATCTATTTGAAAGACTGAGTGTAAACACAAAAAATATTTTATTTTATGTGCTGGAATGTGCAGAAAATAGGTTTAAATGTTAAACTAATTTCTTCCAGTCAGAGAATGTTGCAGATAATTAAATGTTTGCTTGATGCATAAAGTTAAAAGATTAAAACTAATAAAACAAGTTTTAAAAAGAGACTTTTCCATTTGATTACATTTTGTATGATGGATTATGCAGAAAAAGTAGAATTGGGCTGAAAGATCTATCGCTTTATCACCTCTTCAGGTTGTAAATCGTGTTTTTAAAAAGTAACTAAGTAACTAAGTAATTAATTACTTTTGAAAATAAGTAATCAGTAAAGTAACGGGATTACTTTTTTGGGGAAGTAATCAGTAATTAGTTACTGATTACTTTTTTCAAGTAACTTGACCAACACTGCTAATGCCTGTCAAGTCTATTTCCCTTTCAAACACAGTGGTTCTCTTCAGCCTCTCCTTGATTATCTCAATGACATCAGGGGGTGGATGGCACTGAATTTTCTTAATTTTAATGAAAAAAAGGCCGAGGTCATGCTTTTTAACTCCAGTGCCTCCAGCTGTATCCCTGCCTTTGACCTTTCCTCTTTGGCCCCACAGGAAAAATCCAGAATCACCAATTTAGTTGTGAAAATGGAAAGCAGCCTAAAACCTGACTGGCATGTCAATGCTGTGGTTAAGTCCTCCATCTTTCAGTTGAGACGGCTGTAAAGATTAAGCCATCCTGTCTAGATGCCACCTAGAGACAATACTGCATGATTTTAACAAGAACAAGAGCACATAACCATGGTTTTAGTGTTCCTTCACTGGTTCACCGTTCAGTTTTAAATCCATTTTAACATTCCTTTATTTCTTTTTAAGCACTGATTAGCAGGTGTGTGTCTGTGTGCATGATTCCTGGCTCATATCTTGTGTGTGTTGTGGAGTGAATGTTCTTGTTGTTCCTTCAAACTCTTCACTCAACACGGTGATTCTGTGATTATCTCAACAAAGCAGACAGGCAGCAGCATCTGCTGCAGACTGATGCAGGTGCAGCCACACTATGTTAGACAGTGGCCGTCTGTCATTGTGCGACTAGTTAGTTCACTTGGTGTATTAAGCAGGTAGCTAACAAGCTAATGTTAGCTCCATTCATCTGCTGGGAATAATAAAAACTTCATTGATAAAATGCTTTAAACTTTAAATCAGTTTCCTGTTTTGTTTGTAACCAGATATTTTAGTCACTTTGGAAAAAGAGCATCTCCAGGCTAATTGTTCAAGTAAGAAATATTTCAAAACAAATATAAATAAATATTCATGAACTAACTTTGCAGTCATTTTTCCTTTTTTATTCCTGTTTTATTTTTATTTTATTATAATTATGTTTGTTCTCAACATGCAGCAAAAATAATTCAACTACAGCAAGAAATCAAGTTGCTAAAGGAGAAGATCAAAGGTAACAAGCTGTTAAAAACTAAAAATCTTTATTACACAACAAAAACTATGAGCAGTAAATAAATACCGCCTTTAAAACGTGTTTGACTTTAAGAGAAGTGTCCCGATCGATGGACGAGATTTGGAAGCAGCTGTTACTTTAAATCCACTGAGAAGAAAACTTGGTCTGAGCAGGAGAGCCTGTCAGGATAAAGGAGCTGATCTGGTGATGATAAACAGCAAAGAGGAACAGGTGGGTGTGTTTGTTCATGTCTGTGTGATCTTTGATGGAGCTGACAGTCATCTGTTACTTGTGTCTTTGACCTGCTGTCAGTCTGTGACCTGCTTCCTGTCTCCACTCCGATGGATTTCTTTGGTTCTCCTTTTATGTTAGAGACATTCACATTCAAATGCAAAGTTTTTACACATTTTTGAAGCAAAAATTTAAATTACACAGAAATGTTCCAAAATAAAAGCAATCCTCATAATCCTGGCTAAGTTTCTTATTTAATAAAACCAAAGAAAATATAATATTAACAGTGATCCCACTGCAACAGTAACTGAGCTACAAATTGAAATTTAATTTGTCACACACACAACCATACACAGTACGGCATGTGGTGAAATGCTTATTGCTGTGCAATGCCCGACCATTAAATGACAACAAGAATTGACAGTCAGATTTACAGATTACTGCAAAATTTAAAGATTTTAAGTTAGGAATTCACAGTAAAAGAATGTGCAAATAATGATTTACAAAAGACATTATGAATAAAAATAAATAATAAATTATAAGAAGTGTGCAAATAAACAGAGTGCTGTGGTGATGTATTGTGTTTTAGAGAGTCCAGTCCTACACCTGGTTCAGGGCCCGAATAGCCTGGGAGAAGAAGCTCTTCTTCATTCTCTCTGTTTTGGCCTTAAGGGAGCAGAAGTGCTTCTTAGACCTCAACTCAAAGAGTCCATTGTTGGGATGGGAGAGGTCCATCATAATCTTCCTGGCTTTGGTCTTGCACCGCTTGGTGTAGATGGACAACAGGTCAGGGAGCTCTGATTGAATGATGCGTTCGGCCGAGCGCACCACCCTTTGCAGATCTCGTCTGTCCTGCTTGGTGCTGTTCCCAAACCAGGTGCAGATGTTTGCCGTCAGGACGCTCTCGATGGTGCAGGAGTAAAAGTTCTTGAGCACCTTCAGTGGCAGATGGAAGTCTCTAAGTCTTCTGGGGAAAAAGAGATGCTGGCATTAACACCAGAGTGTTAATGTGACAGGACGATGACGGGTCCCAAGTGATCAACTTTTCAACTTGATGAAAAGCTTAGAGGGAATTATTGTGTTGAATGCTGAACTGTAGTCCATGAACAGCATCCTAACACAATTCCCTCTTCCAGTGTCCAGGTGACTCAGGGATGTGTGGAGCAGATGAGATATGGCATCATCTGTGGAACAATTAGTCCGGTATGCAAACTGAAGTGAGTCGATGGTGGCAGGAAGTGAAGAAGTGATGTGATCTCTCACCAGTCTTTCAAAAGACTTCATCACAAGTGAAGTGAAGTCAGTGCTACTGGGCGGTAGTCATTGTGGCAAGTGGACTGTTGTTTCTTTGGGACAGTGACAATGATGGAGTCTTTGAAGCTCGTGGGAACCACTGCTTGGGCCAGGGAGAGGTTGAAAATGAACATGAACACCAGTGCTAGCAGGTCAACTCAGGCTCTCAGGACCCGACCAGGGACGGCATCTGAACCTGCAGCCTTCCTGGTGTTCACTCTCCTGATAACTTTCCTCACGGCATGCTCTGTGATGATGAAAGCGTTAACTTCACTGGCGCACCCTGTGCGCACGCAATTTGTTGTTTTAATTGCTGCAGCGTCGAAGCGTGCATAAAATGTGTTCAGCTCAACAGCCAGTGAAACATCGGCATTCATCATAGCATCTTTATTTATAGCAGCGCTTTACATCCAACAATGTTGGCCAAAGTGCTACGAATAGAAAACAAAGAGAAAACAGTTTAAATTATAGAATATCTTAAAAAAGCAATATAATTAATAAGAAACATATTAAGAGACATCAACAAGTCATCATTGAAGAAGCTGGTTGTTTAAAGTCCATTATTGTCTGCAGTCTCTGGTGTAGCTGCGACTCTAGTTTCCTGTAGCTCTGCTCTGCCTTTCTGATCGCGCTGCTCACGTTTTAAGACACAGCTTGTATTGCATATTACCGGAGACGAGCCTGTCTTTGTAGGCAGCGGTGTGTGATTGCAGATGTTTTTATCCACCCACGGCTTCTGGTTGGGAAATGTTCGAATGATAGATCCCAAATCTGCTTCTGTAAACATGTTGATGAAACATGTCCCAGTCTGCGTCATCCAGACCGTCATCCAGAGCGTCCTGCAGCACGGCCACTGAGTGGTCTGTCTAGTGTGCAAACTCCCTCCTAATTGGTGCTTGCTGCTTTAGCCTTTGTTTGTAAAAAGGCATAAGGAAGATGGGGGCATGGTCTGATTTTCCAAATGCCGGCAGAGGCTGAGCTTTGTAGAAGTCCTTGAACGGAGTGTAGCAGCGATCTAATGTCCTACTGTCCCTGGTGAAGTGCATCCTGGTGAAGTGCTTGTTGTTGTGTGAGAGTCCGTGTCTGCGTGATGAGGGATATAAAACGCGCAGGCAATGACCACAGGGAATTCCGGAGGGAGATAGAAAGGGCGACATTTAATGCAAAAGCGTGTGAGTGGGGAAATTCTTTGGCTCTTTCTGATTTCTGCACAATGGAAGAAAAGTTTCATCACAGTTATTCTTCCTTCAGACATGTTCACAAGATGATGTCACTACAACAGAAGTGCTGAATTATGACTGGAGACAATATTTGTGTCTCTTCTCAAACAGGAATTTGTCAGTAAATTTGGAGGAGAGTCCTGGATTGGTCTGGAAGCTAAAGACATCAGGAGGATATAAATGGGAATGGGTGGACGGATCAGCGCTGACAGAAAGGTGAGACATTAGTTTGTTTCTATTCCAGAGTTATTATTTAGAAGTGAAACATGGATGTTTTGGAAGATAGATCAGCAATACATGAGCTGAGCTATTTTCCAACAGCCCCACAAACTGAATGTAAAGAAAAGCAGAAATCCTCCTTTGAATGAACAGCTGTGCTTGAACTCTCTTCATCTGCAGTCTGTGATGACGTTCAGTTACAACAAGTCAGTTTGAAGGAATCAGGATTGAAAAAAGTTTACTCCAGCTTAATATCATATTTTATTTCTCTGACAGGTTGTGGGCACCAGCACAGCAGAGTACGAGTTATGATTCCTATGGAGTCTGCTGTGATGATAAAGGGAACTTGAAACAGGCAGTTGAACATTATGTTGGTTACAGCTCGAAGACCTTCATCTGTGAGAAATGAGTTTGGTGCTTTGATGTAAATGTGTGAATAATCCAACCAAAGACACCTCACTATGAAATGTCCTGCATGAGCCTCAGACTCAGCTTACAGTCTTTACTTGTTCATTCTGCATCATATATTGATTACATATATTGTCCCTCTGTGCTCTGTGCTGTACAGTAAGGTTGGAAGTCATCCACACAAAACCTTGAAGTACTGCATTACTCTGTAGTTCCAGCAAATTGTTCTAATAAAAGTCAAAGTGCAGCTCGTCTTTACTTTGCTTTACTTGGTTTATTCATCAGTCTGTTGGTCCTAAAACTTCAGTAAACGTCTTCTTCAGTTTCTCTCAAACAGCTGAAAGTTGCTGCTTCTTACTTTTAGCTACAAATGGGGGATTTTGACAGGAGATTGAAATGAAGAAGAAAAGCAGATTTAACAATTTTCAAATGTGCGAATAAGTTATCAATTCTCTTTTATGCTGCACTTGTAAAGTAAGGATAGAGAAGTTGGGGCTAAATGGGATGTTGAATTGTTGACTCAAGGAAACAGAGTTTATGTAGCTGAATGTAACCAGGTTCTTTCTCTCAATGTATTTTAGTTGTCCAACTTTAACCTGACATTGTCAGAGCTAAATGTATTAAAGGACTCCTGTTATTCATGTTTTTGATCTGCTGTGTGCTTTATTTCCTGACTTCATTCTGATGGATCATTTCTAAATATGGATCTATTTTTGTACTCTGAATTTTAATGTTTTTCCTTTTGTTTTCTAGATTATTGTATACTAGCAATCCACAAATGTCTCATTTCTAAAGCAAGAAGAAAATGTTTAAGAATGATATATATTCTGATCTAATATTAGAAGCCTTGAATAGGTAGAGGAGGATACAGAGGTAGGCTCATCTTCTTCAGTCCACAGTGCCAAGAGGGAGACAGGTGAGGTGTGGCTGACCACAGTGATGAAGAGGGGCTCGTCTGTGGCTGCAGCGTTCTTCTTCCAAGTTACTCCTCCGAGTAAGTTTTCCTCAGATGATCTTCCAGGTCTTTTATGGGCATGAGGCACCAGCTCTTCTCTTTGAAAAAAAATTCCCTTAACAAAGTAGTGTGGGCTGCTTCAGAAAAGGGTCCTTGTCCGTTCTTTCTTCTTATGTTGTCGTCTGAGGTGTTCTGCTCTTCGCAGCTTACTAAGTTGTTGCTTTATTTCCTCCTGCAGGGCAGTAAGTCCCTCCCTTTCTGTCTCATTGGCCCTTCTCCACTGTTTCCTCAGTTGTCTTCTCTCTTTCACTAATCTGTCAATTTCCCGCCGTCTCCTGGACTTTAACTGGTTTAAATGGCCTTTCTGCTGTCTCTGAGTCTTGTTTTTTACACCAAACACAATATTACATGTATAATGTGCACTAACAAAACTGCTAAAAATAACAACAACTCAAACATAATGTACAGGACATATACTGTTTATCTATTAATTAAATTTTGCATTTTCTAACCAGCCTGTACTCTCATGTAATACCACTTTGTACCACAAGAGGCTGCAGTGAGTCAGCATCTAGTCTGCACTGAGCTCACATTTGTATAGTTGTTGTTGCACTACAGCATTAGGTCAGACCACAAGTGTGTTGTTCTTTTACAATAAACAGCAACAATCAGAAAGTGTGTTTGGATTGACAACAACTGTGATGATACATTATAACCTGTTATTAAAGTTCTGCCCCTGCTTTGATCAAATGTGGGTTACTGCTGGTTAGTTAGTGTGACTTCATACAAACCTGTGTGTTACACCAGTGGAAGAAGCTTTCCCTCCATCAGTCTTCTTGTTTCTTACTATAGGGCTGAACAGCTACACTAACACTCTCTGGCTCCATGCTGCCCTCCTGTGGTGACAGTTTGATTTAATGTTTGTGTGAAATGTTAAAAGATACATGTGAAAGGAAAAGGAGCATTTTGACATTTAAGAAGCTGGAGCTATAGTTATTGTTTAAAATGTTTCAAATTTTCAGCACCACAGACAGTGAGAAGCAGGTCTGCGCTCTGTATCATATCTTTATTCGATGTGGATGTGGATATGGGAGAACAAAACTATACAACCTTGGGTTAGGGTAAAGTCTACAGCACAGTTGTTGTCCCTGTATAATATAGTAGTGAGGATTTGTGGACATGTTAACCACATGGGGTAGCTCAGGTAGTAGAGCGGGTCACCTACTCACCGGAAGGTCGGTGGTTTGATCCCAGGCTGCCTCCTGGCTGCATATCAAATATCCGTGGGCAAGATACTAACCCCATGTTTGCCTACTGGTGGTGGTCAGAGAGCCCGGTGGCGCCAGTGTCCGGCAGCCTCGCCTCTGTCAGTGCGCTCCGGGGCAGCTGTGGCTACAATGTAGCTGCCATCACCAGTATGTAAATGGATGGTTGACTGATTGTAGTGTAAAGCACTTTGGGGTCCTTAGGGACTAAGTAAAGCACTATACAAATACAGGCCATTTACATGATGCTCACTTTTCTGCTATTTTGGACATATGGCAATCATTGCGACAATGTAGGATCAAGTCAGTGAGAATGTCAGTACTGCTGTATGAACATCTGACAATGAATATTCCCTCACTGGTTTTGAGTGGTTACTGGAAGATGATGGCAATTGCTAGCAAAATGATTGGTGAAGTCCGCGTCACAGAGGTGCACAAAGAGCTGACCGCTTGGGTGAAAAGTTACACAAAACTCTGGTTCTGCGCTGCTGAGCTCCACTAAGATCTTTGTGAAGAAGGACAAAGTTCTGGTGGCCCACAGAGTTGTGCAGCCTCAGAAACTCTCAAGCATCCCTATCTGAGTTTTCAGCCCAGGGGCTTCACTAGTCTCCTTAAGGTGAGGTATTTTGGCTGGGGCACTTCAGATAGTGCCCAAGCCAAAGTCTTGACAGGAATAAAGCCTCATCCACCAGCATTCCAGTAGCTCCTGAGCAGGGATGGGTATTGATAAGATTTTCACGATTCCAATTCCATTTTCGATTCTGTTTAACGATTCGATTCTTTATTGATTCTCTTATCGATTCTCTTATCGATTCTTTTTTTTTTTTAATAAGGAGAACACTAAGGTCGAATAGCTTAAAACTTTGTTTTATATCTTCTCTTTGAACAAGATAGAAATTTAGGAGTAACATGGCCTTACAAACCCAGCAGTGAGATCTTAAGAGATCCACAGCCTACGTCTCTTCAATGGGGGGTCACAGGGTCCCCAGGAAAAACATTGTAAATGTAAAATAATAAAATAAATATTCTTCTGTAGCAATAACAAAGTATAACATAAATTATTCAGTAGCAATTACACAAGAATATCCAGTAATGTCCCTGCCTACAATTAAACACATTCACTTACTGAAAATCGGGGGCATCTGCTGTGGCAAATAGGTGCAAGCCTTTGACCACAAACTGAGTCACTGCTCCGTGACATTCGTCTATCCTGGTCTGAAAGGAGACGCTGCCGGTAGACTGCAGCGAGAGCTGCCAGCATCTGAGCCAGACTCTGTCTCTCATCATGGTCACTAAACGCACAGTAATGGCAGGTTTGTAATAAGGCAGATCGCGCTAACATAATATGCACTGTTAGTTGATTATTTACCTGCCGCATTAACGGGAGAGGACGTGCAAACGTTACCGCTGCTGCTGGGTTGAGATTCACGAGTCCGGAGCGGAATTAAAAACACGACATTCATTTAAGGTCATCGTGTGTTTTGTGAGCAAATGCTTTTGCATATTCGTAGTGTTTCGTAGTGTTTCCTGCCTTAAATGAAATATCTACCTAAGTATTGCAAGTTGCCCTGTTGTCATCTGTTCTCGTAAAGTATAACCAAAGTTTTGAGCGTTTGAGCCGCCATGTTTCCTGCCAGGTAAATGACGCTCCGCAACGTGGTGACGTCATTCGGGGCGACTGGACTCGATAAGGGAATCGTTTGCAAAAATGCCAAACAATTTCAAGGAATTGAAACAGTGAGAACCGGTTCTCAACAAGAACCAGGTTTCGATACCCATCCCTACTCCTGAGCTTAATATTCCTTCCCCTTGCTTCTGTACCAAGCCATGCAGGCAATTGTGATGATGAAAAAAGAAGAGAGTCCTAAATTGTGCGTGGATTATAGGCAAACCATTAAAGAGGCTTACCCCACCATGCATACAAGGAATGGATGCTTGGTGAGAGATGCTATCTACTGCCAAGCAAGTAGACCACATGTTAAGTATAATATACTTAACATTGATATTTTGCAGATAGACCACCAGAACCCACAAAGGAGCTGTATTTTGTATCCAGAAGGGACTTTTTGAGTGGGATGTGATTTTTTTTTTGACTGTTGTTAAATCTCAGCTCTTTGGTCTTTGGGCTGAAGGAAGAACAACACGCGATGTATAAATGCTCAGTCAACAATCTCTTTATTCCATACAATTCTCATTATTCCATGCAACACTTTTGAGCATTAATCATCCGGAGGGGAGATGTGGACAGGAGGGTGTCCACCAGATCTCGAAGAGTCTGAGCGTTTCTCACATTCCTATAGCTTCAGCCCCCCTCCAAACTAAGCATTCACATTCTTTCTCTCTTACGGCGCCTAAGTGACGGCCTTGGCTTCCTGTTTTATCTCCTCCTGATGAGATGGGGCAGAAAACCTCTACGGTATGCTCTGTTCTCTTCTAATCAGACAAATAAGGCCATGATTCTCTAAAAATAGTGTTTCTTATAACTGAGCAGTATCATGCATCATAAACAATATCATTCATTCACCATAAATCAGCAGTCTAATGTAATACAAATCAGTTTAATAAATGTAGTCGTTTTCCTTTAAGTCAGGAGAATAATGCAAACTAAAGCTACATAATAATTTCACAATCTTTAATTAGGGGTATAACGTGGCATAAGATAATATAATAATCTCACACTGTAGAACTGTGATTTCCAAGTAATATACCTACCTGGAAAAGCCACCAAAATCCAGATGCCCTCTCCAGAAGGCCCTTCATTACTTCATGTCAATCATCGGCTCCAGATCCCAACTTCAGCATCAGCCAGCTCCAGCATTAAGGTATGCAGTGCAACCAAGTGGCTCACCCTACCAACTTAACTCCTCCAGGGCACCCTCTAGTGGTGGTTGTGGAGTCTGACACTACCAGTGTACACCAGTGTGTGGCGGGGGCGTGGTATGCCGTTCCCATACAAAGAATTGCAGTCAACCTGATGTGCATTATTGATGTCATAATAGCCTGTGTCATCTGATTCACAGCACACCTAAAATCTGAATTGGACTCTGCCAACAGGAATCAATCTTATTAACATTATGACATCTCTCTGGGGAGTTAGCTCACACCAGGTTACCACCAAAAGTGGAAGCAGTAATGTGAATAAATGTTTTTCTTTAATAGAACTTAACAAAAGACTTCTAACTACACCCGCTGACTGCACAATTCCTGCTGTCTGTGATGACTCAGTTTCAAATGCTGAGTAGGAAATTAGTTGCTGTGTACCTCATGAAGAAGGAAGTGGTTTCTGTGATCAGCTCTTTGACGCATTCAAGCCACAAAGTCTCTGATCAGATGTGAGAGAGGAACATTAAAAGCATTAAACTTTATTAAGTTTATTTTCTAGCTCATAAGGCCACATTAGTCTGTTGTGTTACGTATCTGCAAGTTTCAGATCACATAACAGCAAAAGAGAAGAAACTACAGCATTTTTAAACACCATTTAGCAATTTTGCTTTATTTATTATTGATATTCATGACACTAATCATCATTTGACTCAAATATAAAAACAGCAGCCGTGCCTTTTTATCTATAAAACAACAGCAAGTCTGACATCTTCAGTGACCAGTCTAAAGTCTGCAAACATGCTCATGCTGCAGCACATCACAGACCATATCATCACATCTGTGCGACTGTGGTACACAAAGCCTTAAAGTCAGGAAAAATGGCAAGGCCTTTCCAAATAAGAAATAAATAATTTATTACATTCTATAATCCTTACAATATGTAACTGACAGAGAGTAAGTGAGTGTCTATAAATACATAATAGTAGTGCATATGTTTTGCGGGTGTGTGTTTGTGTTTGTGGTTAGCTGCTACTTCCTTCATGCTCATCTCTTGAAACAGCTGCGTGACAGAGGCGGAAGCAGATGGTTGAGGCTTTTAGTTCTCCCAAAATGTCCACAGGTACTCAAGTTGCAACACATGTGAGATATAGCAAAGGAGACCGAGTGGATGGTGAAGAGAAAAGCCAAGTGGAGATTCAAGAACATGAAGACTGCTCCATCAGTCCTGGGTTACAGGAAAATGGTAAGCATTGAAAATTTTGTGGTGCAGCAATGAATGCTGACTTTCACATTCAACACCTAAAATAGCTTAATTAGCTTAAGATGCTTTTGAAATTTTTTATGTTAATATGATTATGAAGTCTCCTTTGAAACCTTATTTAGAGATAAAGTATCCGAATTTCAGGAGTGGGACCACACCTCCAAACAAGCTCCTTCTGGTTCTTATCTATGATCCCCCAATTCTAGAAGCTGTTCATTCTCATTTTCATGTGAACACAGTTCGCTCTCGTCCGTTCTCGTGTGAACACCTTTGGAGAAGGTCTTTAACACAGCTTATTTTACAAGAGTAACATAATTTTACCCATCCTTCCATTTTCTTGCAATCACCTTCTCATTAGTTGTTGGACAATCAATCCAAATATCGATTGTATCGATACTAAGTCAGTATTGGTATCAGATCGATACTGGCCTAGTGAGATTGATTCTTTACTTTAAGTTCTGCTCTTGTTTCCAATGCTGTGCTTTCGGCAAAGACGAAACAGCCAAGTCGCCGGACTCGCCGCTCCTGGGACAGCGCCAGAGATGGGGGTTGTTCAGTTGTTTACATGATAATTATATTTTCACCTGTTGTTTTTGTTGTTGAGAAGTTTAATTGTAATTTTTGTATTATAGTTTCTCAACAGTACTCATTTTAATTGTTTTACTGGTTTTGGTGCACTTTTATTTTTAGAAAAAAATACTAAATGAAACCATCACGGCAGACCCAATGGCATTTTCATGCTTCGCAGCATCATTTACTCTTACAAAAATCACACGGTTGCTGTAACATTACATTCAATCACCACCAACAACAACTTTGTCCTAATTATGTCCTGGGTTTTAACTCTTTAATAACACTATTTAATAATAAAATTAAATATTAGCAATTCATTGAGTGTCAACCTTTTTTATTTAAAAGTATCGGTATTGGTTTGACACTAAAATATGCAGTATCGCACATCACCACCTCTTATCTGTCAGCACATCAGACAAAGAGCTACACAAGAAACTGAATACCATAGGAACTTACTAGCAGTTTTCTCACTGGCCGACAATCTGGTCTGCTATGTTTATCCAACCAGTCGTCTCTCTGCTAAATCCAGTTATGAAGTAACCACATCCATGCAATTCAGCAAGATCACCCACCAGCAAAGCTCATAGCAATTGCTTTGAAACAAGGCCACAGACCGGGAGAGTTAGCGGAAAAGCCAACGGACACCAGTGCCGGACCCAGAAGCCACAACGTACCCATGCTTCTGTAAAGTCTCCTGAATATCCTTCCATTAAGGATTCAGACTGGACCAGCTACAACTGCTTCCATTCACCAGCATTCTAACTTTCAAGGGTTCTTAACCACACAAATCTAAATGTCAATCCAAAGTCTTCTCACTTGCAAAAGCAAAAATTGCAGCTCCAACAGCAAAAGCTACTGCATACCTTGTAGCTCCACCCACCCATCAGCGCCAGCTAGCAAGCTCAGTTCTGTGCAACTGCCTCCTAACACCATTTAATAACTGGAAATCATTTGCTAGTTCCATGCTCTGCTGGTCCTCCATTGCTGTTTAGCTCTGCTGGTCCTCCATTGCTGTTTATCTCTGCTAGTCATGGGATGCCAGTTTTAATGTATAAAGCGCCTTGAGGCAACTTTTGTTGTGATTTGGCACTATATAAATAAAATTGAATTGAATGTTTTCCATCCCTCATTCTGCAAAGTGCAGTTCTCCTCTGATCAGTCTCTCAGTTCAACCAACCCTTCTGAAACTCCCTACCCTCTGTTCATTTCAGAAATCGGCACATTAGTTATCACTACCTTACCCAAAGTAAATTAACCAGCTAGGCACCCCCTCTCAATTTCTAGTCAAAGACAAGCTCACATAAGCTTTTACGAGCCATCAAGCCATTACCTCAAGTCTTAAAATCCTGGCATGCCTCACTGCTATCTGTCAGAGCTTCAGTTAAGAGTCACGCCACGTCGCTATCTGATTAGGGGTTCCCCTCATTAAGGTCTTATATTGTCCGAAATTTCCTTTGATCTCTTCTTACGCCATTCCTGCAGAATTTTACGACTTCCTCCACTCCACTATATGGAATCCTTGTGTTAGGGGCTGGTCTCCGTGTCTGAGTAAGACTCATCAGCACGGTCGATGAGTCTTACGAGCAAAGCTCTGATACAAGGCACACAACAGCAACCATACATTGCTAATATAGCAGGGAAAACAGACAAAGAAATCATAATTGACATAATAAAACCTTTCCCTTGCCCAAAGACAGAGGTCATCCATGCTTCCAGTGGGTTGTCAACTCCTGAATGGTCATGCATTGTGGTGGACAGCGTCTTCAGGCCTTCCAGAACTCTGGTCACAGAGCCATCGGGTGCTGTGTTATTAGTAATAAAAGTACAGCACTCCCTTTTTCTCCCAGCAACATGTCCAAAGCATTCCTATTTTGTACTGCCATTAAAGATGTTGGACCCGACTGCAATAGTCTCTGCAATGCCTTCCTGCACCTGTGGTGAATGTCGGTACTGCGGATGCCATATTGGAATGTCAGATTTGAGTTCAAAGGTCACAGGGGAGCAGGTGGTTAAGCCAACATCAGTAGGCCCCAGTGACCACAATGTGTCAGGAAACTGTGAGAGGCCTTTAACGACCTCTGGATGATCTGTCAGTTCCCTGCCATGCGTTCTGCGAATGTGATGATGTTCCAACATAGTATCATCTGTGTGAGATGTTGAAATTCTATAGGTTTTAGTACTTGGGGAGAAGGAGACATCAGGAATCTGTGTAGGTTGCCAATCAGTTGCTCGTGACGCTACGCGTATCATGGGACCCAAGTCCTTTGCTTGGTGTCCAGAATGAACCACCAGAGACACATGAGGCACAGACTCGTGACCCATTTGGAACCAGCTTTCTTGTTCTTCCGCCAAGTGGACCAGGGCTGCTACCCCCCTGCGGTCCAACATAAATATCCCTGGTAGAGACCTTCCATACCTTCCCCTCCAGGAATTCATGGAACAGGTCTTCATACCACTCAGTAATTTCGCGGTCATAAAAGAGCGTCACGTGGTATGGGTCGATGGGCGGAGCATACATGTCCAGGGCCATAATCCAGGGCCGCCAGAGCTGGAAGTGTGCCAAGATGCCATCAGAGGTTGTCAGATGGGCTCAGTAGATTTCTGCTGTGCGGTCAATGTCCTCAGACAGCAGCCACTGTCCTCTCGTGCCTGTGGCCACACAAGGAAGCGGTGTGCCATCTCTCAAAGTCACTGTTAAACCATCAGGCCCACACATGATCACAGCTCTCAGTTTGATGAGCAGGTCTCATCAGGTTCACAGGCACTTGCGCTGAAATGACATATGGATGAGCCACTGCTTGCTTTCCAATTTCAGTCTTTAAAGGAATTACCTGCCTTTCCCCCTTCTCCTCGGCCTCCCTGTGGAGTGTGTCACTGCTGCCAGTCCGAGCTGTACCAGTCAACCTCCCGGATCGGCATTTGGGGTCTTGGTCCAGGGATCATGTGTGGGTTTGGAGCCTGATGGAATGGACCACCCCTTCCTCCCTGAGGCGGGCCCATATGCTGCTGTATTTGTGGCTGCTGTGGACAGTCTCTCGACCAGTGCCCAGGCTGATAACACATCAAACAGACACCTCTAGGCCCATGACCCGCTCCAGGCGCACCCCTTCCATCGCCCGGGGCACCGGTGGGCAGCCTTGAACTACCATTACCTTAGGCGAGCCAGTTGATTTGTTCTCTTTCTTTCTCTCACTTACCTTCTGTTTCGCTTCTCCCCAGTTGAGCTTAAGAAATTGTTCCTGAAGCTCCTTTAGGTCCACTTTCTTCTTATCTTTCTCTTATTAATGCTTCCCCAAATAATGCACCAGGTGTCTCTCCCAGCAATTTGCACCTGCCCCTTCTAAGTCAGGGTAATCTAAGATTTTTTCTCTTGCCTTTTCTGGTACCCCCTCTAGCATAGTCTTTCTAAACAATACCTGGGGTCGGATATTTTTGACGCATGGAATTCCCAATCTGCTCCTGCATTCGAAAAAAAGGGTGTGGAGTCTGGTCTGGTAATGAAAGCTGCCAGTACTTCTTCCAGTGCAGTAACTGTAATGCTATGGCTCGGAAATCCCCCAAGGCGAGCTGTGTGCCTGATGTCACTTTGTCAAGTTGTCTCAGCCAGCCTGCCCCTCCATCAATGATGGGTGGCAGCATCTCCACCAGGGATGTGACATCCCCTACCCCATATGGTATCTTCTTTCACCCCCTGCTGCAACCACTAGGGGCATTTCTAATGCAGATGCAGGGAGCATCGCGTGTCACTCTTCACTCCAACTTGGTCACACACACCGATTATTTCCTTCCACATTTCCCGTATTTTACCATCCTTACCTGTTGGGTGTCCTCAATGCATCACCTAGTTTCTCTTTTTGCTTCTCAATTGTCTTGCATTGAATTTCTTCCTCTGTTGAACTTCTCACTCCTCTAATAATCTCCCCTCGTTCAGCAATTATTTTTTAACTGACCTGGAATTCCCTCTACTTACCACCAGATGTCGCCGTTGCTCTCCTCTGTACCCTCCTAGCTCCTCCTTGTTGCTCCTCCTTCATCTCACCTATGAGTCCGCCCCCTTTGGCAGTCTCCTTCACAGCTCGCTTTGAGGCACTTCCTCCTCTGCCGATTCAGGACAATGCCCTAATCAGCACACAGAGTGGGTGCGGTCCGCTCTTTTAGACCTCAACCACACCAGAACAATGGACCCACAATCTTCAGATCACGGCACAAATTACTTAAACTGCAGCACGGCGTCTAACCACGGTTTCTCTTTTTCCCAAAACGCAATCAAATTATACCCCCCAATAAACTCACAATTTACAACAATTAGTTGGCCTCCCGTCACAATTTCCACACACACCACAAAAACACAATCTTAAACTCAAATCTCTTAGTTTCTGCACTTACTCCCAAACTTCTCTCAAGACCCCGACTCTAACGGGGATTTTCCGACACCACAAACACACTTTAGACTCCAATTCCTTTATTACTTCAATTTACTCCTGAACCTCTGTCGGGGTGCCGACTCTAACAGCAATTGCACACACTCTGCACGGCCCTCTTTTTGCAGCAGACACTCCGGTTCAACCCAGCACAGAATTTAACTGGCCCAAGCAACCAGTCCTGCGTTTATGCAGACTTGAGTCCGTAACGGGGACTCTAACCCCGAGTCTGAAGGTTACCAACCTAGTCCTCCTGTCCCACGGGTCTTGCCCTCGCATCCAAGAGCCTGTGGAGCAGCCAAGCCCAGAACACACACGCGGCCTTTAGCCGGTGACAAGGCCTCTAACCCCAGTTTTCTTACAGTAGGCTAAACATCAACCTGAAATTCTTGACAAACGTCTCCTGCTGTAACGGACTAAGACAAACTTTTAACCACCTATTTATTCTACTGAGTGAATTTACACTGGGATAAGCTCAACTTAGCAAACAGATAATTTAGCATTCATCCAATAGGCACACTTCGAATAAACAGGTGGTGCTTACCTTTTCAGATGAGTTAGGCGGCTCTCTGTTCGCTTCGTTCGTGCGATCTCAGAGCAAAAATGTCCCGGGTTTCGGCATCAAAACTGTTACCTCTAAACAGTTTCACCCCAGTTCTTAGATTCCTCAGGCCTCCAGAGACAACACCAGCACTAAGTAGTCAATTCACAACACTTTTATTTATCCACACTCATTGATACAGCTTCTAGAAGGGAGATGTACAGGACCCTGGAATTCATCAGCAGATCTCAACTCCTTTGCTGTTGCACACAGTTTTATAGACGTGACCCCCATTCTAAGCCCTATACGATGTGCCATAAAACTAAACACTGTGTTTGTATGTTGTGTGTGTGCGAGTACGTGTGCACGTACCTGTGTGTAAGTGCATGTGTATATATGTGTATGTACCTCTGCGTACGGAACTTCTTGTGGATCATAAAAGTGCATCTCGCTTCCAGACCAAAGTTATCCAGTTTCAAACACTGTACTGACACCCCCACCCAGGTATCTCCTGGGGAATTTCCACTCAGCTTTAGCTTCTTTTTGTCTTATTTTCACAGCTCAAGGTCGGGGAGGTCTCCTACAAGTCCACTCCTATGTTTATGACACATTTAGGCCTATGTTACATCCAGGGCAGTGTCAGTGTCTCTACTATACTTCTACATCCTAAAATAAGCTACAAACATCTTCTCCTTCTCTTGTTCGCTCTCCCTGTCTCTTGTGTTAAGCTTGCGTGCCCAAGTTCATGTCTCTCCATGTTTTAAAAGTCTTGTTTCTATGTTCATTGTGCTTAGTTTTACTTTTCCTTGTGGTGTCATGATCATTTGGGTCAGCTGTGTCTCCCCAGGTGTTTCCACTTCCCTCATTACCCTGCTGTGTATTTAAGTCCTCTGTCTCCCTCTGTTCATTGTTGGTTTGTCTGTTTCCCTCTCCCCATGTCATGTCAGATTCCAGGTACTGCTCGATTCTGTTCGCAGTTTTACACTCGTACTCCCGCTCAGAATCATGTTCATGTCTCGTTTTTAATTGTTTGTAATTAGATACTGATTACTTTTTTCAAGTAACTTGACCAACACTGATTACTGCAGAGGTCTTTGACCTTTGTGCCCCACAGTTATTACTGCTTCTAGGGGATGCCTTCTTTGGCAGTGTTAGTCAAGTTACTTGAAAAAACTAATCAGTAACTAATTACTGATTACATCCCCCCAAAAGTAATCCTGTTACTTTACTGATTACTTATTTTCAAAAGTAATTAATTACTTAGTTACTTTTTAAAAACCCGATTTACAACCTGAAGAGGTGATAAAGCGATAGATCTTTCAGCCCAATTCTACTTTTTCTACATAATCCATCATACAAAATGTAATCAGATGGAAAAGTCTCTTTTTAAAACTTGTTTTAAAAGTTAAAAGTTTTAATCTTTTAAAAAAATTAATTATCTGCAACATTCTCTGACTTGAAGAAATTAGTTTAACATTTAAACCTATTTTCTGCACATTCCAGCACATAAAATAAAATATTTTTGTGTGTGTTTACACTCAGTCTTTCAAATAGATGCAAGTAAAACACAGCAGAAAATAAATAAAGTCAAAGACTCAGCGGTCCTGTTGCTCTATTTTCACCTGTAAAGCAGGAGTGGGGTAGGCGGAGGGTTACCCTGGTGCAGGTGTGCCGCGGTCAGTGGAAGAATCCGCGAGTTTCTCTGTGAGTTTCCCATTACGTCGTAGCTACTCGGTGCTTGTTGGAAGTTTAGGGGTTTTTTCGCTGTAAAAAGAAGTTTTCTTCCCACGCACAGCGGACACTAATGTTTTTGTCACTTTTTATGGAATCAAACTCAAAGTGAGGTCAGTACTTCCACGCTTTAAACGCTGCACGCTCATACTCTCTCTGCACTCGATATGTGATCCATTGTTGATCTGCACACAGCTGTTGTCACCAACGTCGCACTCGCTTATGTCACTGTCATGAGACATTCTCGCAAAAAAGAAATCACGGTTTTAGTAACGCAGCTTGCTTACGGAAAAGCAACGGTAATCGAATTACCGTTTTTGCAATAGTAATCCCTTACTTTACTTGTTACTTGAAAAAAGTAATCGGATTACTGTCGGATTATTGGGTATCTGCCAGGCCCCTTCAAGGCTTTCCCCAAACTGCAGCGTAATTTATGTGTAAACCTTTTATCTGTTAAAAATGCTGTCAAACCTAAAATGAGGATGTGGGCCCACCAAGTGTGTGTGATACGGAACCACGTGGACCCAAATGTTGCTCTTCTTACTGATTAAATGAAAAAAGTCACTTTTGGCTGCTACTTTAATCACAAGGAGCTACCACAGCTGATTGCTGTTCATCTTTGATATGTCTACTCATAGGAATATAAATAGTGTGGTGAGATAATAGATACAATTATCTATTATCTCACTTGGTAATAGATAATGCATTTTGTCTCTACAGGTCAACACACTCGAATGAACCGTTTATCTGCCAAAAGGAGCCATTCCAGAGTCATCGCAGCAGCTCTGGGAGCTTGTTTTGTCTTGATGTTGACTGTAATTGTCAGTCGCGGTGAGGCTTAACTGTTTTCTATAAAGACCAAAGTCCAACACTTGTGTTTTTGTGTTGTTCACCTTATATATTTGGAAGAATAATTTGGCATTTCATTAACAGCTCATCCCCCCCCCCCCATGTCTTTTCACATTTAGCGCTTATTACTTTTCAAAATGTTCTGCTAGAGGTACAGTGCTGCAATTTAAATGACAAAATGAAACATTTGAGCTGTAACACTATTTTGTTCAAGATATTCAAACAACCTGGTGATTACCATTTCCCAGTATAGACAATAACAGGGACAGGAAAAAAATATATATTCAAAACTTACATTTGTGTGAACGGACAAACACAAAATCAACTTTTTAAACTTTAAGAACTGTAATTTTAAGGTTGATCTGCCTGTTATTTACTGTTTTCCTCAGGTATCTCAGCAACCTTGCAGTCAGAGCAGACCAGTACTTTACATAGCCATCTTACAACGGAAACTACAACCGAGAAAGGCTTGTTTACCTTCATTTTTAACAATCAGATGTTGAAGTATACCTATAAGCAGTTGTTGAGGCTTTTATAAACTTTTAGTTGTAACAGTCAGATGCACAACTGTAGATTTAAACAGTTAGTATCACTTGTTTGATGAATGAAAACCTCCTGAGTGTGTGGACGATTCTACTAGTCTGTGCATCCCATTTTAAAAATAATTTTGAAGATTCAGGATGCTGTTTTTGTTGCTGACCTGTGTTTTCTTTTTATCTCAATGCATTTTAGCGAATTACGTGCAGTCACCAACAGACAACCCAAGTACATCGTCCAATCTATTTTCACAGGATGTAAACAACAGAACAACTCAAAGTACAAATGAGAAAGGTTAAGAAGCTCATATATAGAGTTTTAACAAATATTTAACTATAGCTGTAAGCAATGTTCCCTCTAAGCTGCGCGCGTGCGCAATTGCGCACTGCTGGCACGTCTCTGCGCACTGAAAATCTGCGTTGCGCACAAAAAAAATCTAACCTGAATTGTAATTAAAATTAAAACTTTAACAATTCTGTTTTGTAGTGTTAGTCGGTGACTGGCTGCTCCCGTATGGGATCAGAACGATGCCACCTTATCCCATAATCCAGCCAATAATGCAATTCCCATTCGTATATACGCAGCTAATCAACGTCGTTGACAGGCTATGACAGCGTCCTTATGTGCCGACACCGGTGTTTAGC
>NW_024584103.1:0-1001 GCF_018398535.1 Haplochromis burtoni
TCTCTCCCCCTCTTTCTCTCATTCATTCCCCCTGTCCTATTTCTTAAAAAAAAAAAAAAAAAAAAAAAAAAATAAAAAAAAAAAAAAAAAAAAAATGACAAAGGATGAACTGAAGCTCTGCCATCACGTAATGTCGCATACTGCTGTTTCTGATGTCATTTAGAAGAGAAAAAAAAAAGAAAAAAAAAAAAAGAAAGTGGATTGTTGAATGAAACGGATGAACCAAAATTGGTTTGTAAAAATGCTGCAACTTCAGTGGTGTGGGAATAGTTTAGCTTTCGTCCGTCAGATATACAACAAAGCACTATTTTTGGTAGAGCATGCACACTTAAAATCAATTCTTTGATTTTTCTGAAAATTATGTATGAATTCTGGCAGTGCAGGCTCATCAACCTAGTCTTGCAGTCTAGGCAGACTGCTTGGTCTACCAGATATCCTTACATCTTACGGTTTGACTAATTTGCATTGAAGCAGGATTTTTAAATTGAAGTTGAAAAATGGGAGCCACATATAACGATATTCGTTTAAAATTTTGATAGAACAGTAGCAATATGATGTCCTAGTAAGTGGATATCAGGACCTTGTTGAGCAAAATTGAGTATTTTGGTCTAAATAACCCAAAATGTCATGTGTGGACGCCAGGTCCTAGGAGGTTAAAGCAAAATGATGTTAACTGACCGAACGTGTTGCTTCTGGGCTTAATAAAGTTTCTGAAATCGATAAACACAAACATAGACACTTCTCTGCAGAAAGTTAAGCATATTTGGTGTTTGTAGTTCCTCTTTTCTGATGTTTTTTCACCTGGTAAAAGAAAAATATAATTTTTGCTAAAAAGAAATGGATGCAAAAACTGTTTTTCTTAACTCTGTGAGGTCTAAGTCATCAGTGATCCTAAGTCAGATGTTAAGTCTATGTTTTAGAAAACAAGAAAACGTTTGATTTAATTTGTAGGAAAAATAATTTGAAGTCAGAAATGTGACTGAGATTGTTTTTTTGTTTGT
>NW_024584103.1:1021-4806 GCF_018398535.1 Haplochromis burtoni
TGAAGTTGAAAAATGGGAGCCACATATAACGATATTCGTTTAAAATTTTGATAGAACAGTAGCAATATGATGTCCTAGTAAGTGGATATCAGGCCCTTGTTGAGCAAAATTGAGTATTTTGGTCTAAATAACCCAAAATGTCATGTCCACATATGTGGACGCCAGGTAGGAGGTTAAAGCAAAATGATGTTAATTGACCGAACGTGTTGCTTCTGGGCTTAATAAAGTTTCTGAAATCGATAAACACAAACATAGACACTTCTCTGCAGAAAGTTAAGCATATTTCCAGTCCTGTTGGTGTTTGTAGTTCCTCTTTTCTGATGTTTTTTCACCTGGTAAAAGAAAAATAGAATTTTTGCTAAAAAGAAATGGATGCAAAAACTGTTTTTCTTAACTCTGTGAGGTCTAAGTCATCAGTGATCCTAAGTCAGATGTTAAGTCTATGTTTCAGAAAACAAGAAAACGTTTGATTTAATTTGTAGGAAAAATAAATTGAAGTCAGAAATGTGACTGAGATTGTTTTTTTGTTTATTTTTTCATTTCAACCACTGGCTGCTAAGACTTCGAAGAACAGCTTTGTAAAGCCAAACAAATAAACACGACTGTATAAGAAACTGATTCACCCAAAACCAGTTTTCAAACCTTACACTCATGTAAAAAATATGATTTAAAAAATCCTCCACGACCACTTGCATACAGAACACAGCCCACCAGACAAGGATATTGGAAGAAAGAACAAAGAAGGATTAATCAATAGTAAACATAAATTTCAACCTTGAAAGATCCTTTAAAAATTTAATATTATAAAGAATGTTATATGACAGACCTGTTTAGTGCAAAAATATCTGTTATAAGTAATATTTTTTATTATCTTTCCACATAAAAGTCTTGAACTAGTAAATACACAGTGAAGAAAGAGCATGCAGACGCAGGACTTCAGGTTCATGTTGTAGAATTAGAGGACACAGTTACACCAATCTGTGGCACACTGCTTATGAGGCGCAGACTGATGTCATCAGGCAGTCCGTATGACTGCAGTTTCTGTTTAATCTGAGGAGGAAGAAGGAACAGTGAGAAAACATCACCACACTCTCAGGTGTGGTTTTTCTTTGGAAAGTGGATTGAGAAACAATTCATCTACAAAACAGTTTTACTATTTTACACTGAGAAAATGTATATTTTGTAATGTATATCTTGAGTGAACAATTCAGGTTTTCTTAATTCTTGAACATAAACAGGTGAAAGTCTAAAAGATGTAAAGCTAGATTTTCCCTCTGATTCTTTCACATTTAGATGCTACTTTATAGTTCTGCTAACTGTTTTATCTAAGAACAGTTATCAGTCCTAGATACATACGCATATATAAAGCTGAAGAACAAAGCAAAGACATTTAATTTTTGGGATTAAGATCCTACATTTCAATTAATTACTTGCATTCCTGAGGAGACCAATTAGTTTTCATTGATGATTTTCATGCTTGATTAATTTCAGATTTCTCAGAGAAGTCGGAATTGAAAAATGTCATCCCGATTGTTATTTGCTTAATGAATAGCAATATTAATTTTAAACACATTTTGTTTTCTTGGTTTTATGACTGGTGGTCTAATACAATTGTTAGTCACTGTATACATGAATACACCACATTTCCTAAACATTTGTGCTGCAGGAAGTCAGTTAGGACATGGCTCAGTTTAGCCATGCAATAATTCCACAGGTAATTCTGATGGTAATTATGTAATTATTACAGTTCACAGTCCTGCTCCTCTCCACAGAAATTTTAACAAATTTAAAAATACTGAATTTGATATTTCAAATCAAAGTGTTTGTGCTGCCTGAATACCAAAAAACAGCAAGTGAAGGCAAACAAAACAAAACAAACTTAGACAAAAGTTCAGACACACACTGTGATCTGAACTTTTTTTTCTGTAATCACTCACAGAAGCTGTTTCCATCGTAATGTCTACAACTGCATGGGTGCAGTTCACTGGTACGCTTATTTGATTTCTGACTGGATATAAGTCTGACCTGATTTAGGAAGACATTCGTATTGATTTTAGATAAATCCATCGACGAGGAAAACTTCATTTTCAGCGCTGCAACATCTAGAAACACAAAGAATGTTAGAATGTCTCTAAACCAACAAGAATGTTTTTCTGACTTGATTTGTTTGAGTTATCTAATCATAACATGTCCTTTACAACTTTATGTTCATGTCATTAGAGATGGGTCATTTTTGTATTTTCAAACATAGTTTTGTAAAACTAATACAATTAGTTTTCAACAATATTTGTTTTTATTTATTTTCTGTCACTTTGTTTATCATTTCACAGTGTTTTCCCATTAAGAGTACTGAGAAATTAAGATAAATTTTGTAAGAGTTTTCTCAAGGTCACTTTTGTTCATTTGGCAGCTCTGGAGTAAGTCATCTTACTCAAGGGCTCAACGCTGAAATGCAGAACACTTTGCAGTCACAATCAAGCCTACTTTGTAGTTGTAATAAACAAAGTTCTTGACTACAATGTGCACTTGAGGCTTGACTTTTCATGTTCAGAAGCCAAACTTCAGAATTAAATTTAACATTTTTAAACCTGGTACAAATAAACATTTTGGTCTACAGCCTCAACAATTAAAGGATATAGAGTTCTGCATGTTCTAGCCTATCCAAGAACTTTATGTTTGACTTGTGGTGAAATTCTAATATTTTATTGGTCTCTTACATATCAATACATACATATCAATAATTACCAGGTGTGTGCATGTAGCCTTTTAGCTAAGCTTGCTAGCGCTAGTGGTTCATATGCCACTCTGCCCTCTAGTGGATGAAGCTGAAAATTACGTTAGTTAGAAGTTAGTGGGTGGTTTGAAAGTGAGCAAATGTTTACCAAAGCTGAACTATGCAAAGAGCAATTATGCAGCGATTCCACTGGAATGAGGGAAACTATCAACAAGTTCTGGGTTTTTGGTTTGACTCATCCTTAACATAAGTACAAGATTTTATTCTTCTGCTATTTTCTATTTATTCACTAAATCTATCAAATAAGACTAACTTTGAGTGTTAAACATCACTCCACACTTTTATACTCACACTCTGGTGTATTGGGTGATGGAGTTGGCAATGCTGTAAAAAGTCAAAACGGCGGTTACTCATGAACTGCATCAGTTGTGTAGTTGCTATTAGTGGATGTTAATGCACTGCTCACCTTTTCTAACGGTCACAATGACACATCGAAGCTCAGAGTGGTACTTGGCTGCACTGTGAAAATAAATCAGTACAATAGAGCCATTATTAAATTGTGTTTTAAATTTAAAAAAAAATATTTTCAATGTTTTAGTGTTGTAACCTGTCTAAATGATCTTTTTTAATGTTTAGAGAGTTTAACTTGTAGATATTTAGTTAGTTTGCTACAATTTGATTTATTTTGATTTTAAGTCAAACAACAAGAAAAATTAGTACCTTATGATTACCTTTTTAAAATTAGCATCAGTAACTTGTATAAGAAACACAAAAATATAATCCTTTGATGCAGTCACAACATCAAGTCATTGAACTTTAGTATCTTTGTTGGAAATGCTCTTCCGGTGAAGCAGGATTTCAGCAGATAAAATGTGTCCTCAGTACCCTTCAACCCTTAGCAGTCATGATCATGAGACACTAACAAAATAGTGTGCACCAAATAATGAATCAGCTATGAAAGGAAAGATAACGTGTATATGCCCTATTAAGGGGATATGTGTATGATGCTGTGGACTTGTTGTCTTACTGGTTTGCCCAGACTGAATAATGA
>NW_024584103.1:4994-6047 GCF_018398535.1 Haplochromis burtoni
AACAACAACAAAACATTGCATTTTGCATTATTTATCTGTTTCTGCTCTACTTTCAAAACCAACCTTTTCACACCTACGCAGGTATGTGTCTGCTGTTATGGAGTTATTCCTCAAAGGTATTTGAAAAACCTATGTGTTCTGTCTTCAGTGAATTTCAGTTTCTCGCTATATCTGCTTTTTGACTGTTTTGATGCTACAATTATAATGTCAGGGTGTGAAAAGGTTTACAGGAATGCAGTTTGGACACACATCATAAGTGAACAAAAAAATCTATCTATGAAGCGCCTTGAGGCGACTTTTGTTGTGATTTGGCGCTATATAAATAAAATTGAATTGAATTGAATTGAAAAGGGCAACATATTCAGCAAATTACAGTTGTTCCATTTCACTTTTTTTAATGAAAATTTCAATAGTTTTTGTATAGGATCATATTTATGAAACAGGATACTGACCCTAAAACTGCCTGGACAACAAAACAAATGGGGTGGCTTTGTTCAGCTACTGAATCAGATGGTGTCCACCTCAGTGTGAACTGTCCTGGGCCTGTTTGATTTTGAGTTACTGTGTGCGGCGCGCTGAACAGCAGCTCAGAGATCCTTTAAGAAAAAAAACAAAAACAAGAAAAAAGTTAGTTTCCCAAAAGTTCCCCATCTTCAAACAGAAAAAAGTATTTACCTGTGACATGGTTCAGTTTTGGCTTAAAAGATGTTTATTTTTATTCTTGTTTCTCTTTAATTGTCTTAGCTTAACCTAGTGCTAGTACATCCTAACATCAGTATAAAACCGGTTGGGTTGCTGGCTTATCAAACCTGTCTGTAGAAGCGCAGTTAGAAGTGCTAAAGTTACACAACTCAGAAGATAAGATTCATGATCTGATTAAAGGAAAAATAGGTTTGATTTGCGCATTAAAGCTACATTTTAATTTACAGAAACATTCAGTGCTGCAGGATGTGTTAATCATTGGTAATTTAACAAATAAAGCCTTTAATTATATATTTAGAGATCTACTTACGTGGAGTTAAGTGTCTGTGCCTTGATGCTGATAGCCAGAGT
>NW_024584103.1:6986-8869 GCF_018398535.1 Haplochromis burtoni
CCACCTCCAATGCTCACATTGATGCAAAATATGTTAAAATAAATTAATATGGTAGCTACACTATTGACATTAAAACAAATGTTATTTATATAGTCTGTAGGATAAGCTTTCATTTTTAGACAATGTAAATGTCCAACAGCTCTTTGGAAATGCTTGATCATACCTCTACTGTGTCATGAACTGGCTGTGCGCAGCAGGCAGGATAGGACCCAAAAGCAGACTCACAGGCAGGGCTGACTCTCAAAAACACAACTTAATTACAGGCGTACAGGTTATACAAAATGAAACAAAACTAGAATTGCAAAACCTAAATATACAGCGAAACACACGAAGAAATACACATCCATGAATGAGGGAGAATGCGACACTGGACTGAGTGAAACAGAGATGAGAGAGACATGATAGGCGGGGGAACATGTAATGATACACATTATTTAGATACACTCAACAAAAATATAAACGCAACACCTTTGTTACTGCTCCCATTCCCGGCACAAACAGGGCTGACCTGATAGCTGGTATGATAGTGGTCTGTGGTGATGTGTTGGCTTTGCCGATGTCAGACCGGATCCTCAGTTCCACCAGAGCCTGAATTTTAAATGATACGATGCCATTTTTGATGCCAAAGATCCAGTTTAAGCCAGAGACCCTGCAATAGAAATGAATGACTTTTCAGAGGAGGTTTTTTTAATGTTCATTCCCCCTCAGACAACAAAAAACATATTTATGCATGTGTGTGTAATTATGTACAGCGTATGTGTGCACTCACGGAATTGGAAATATAGAGTTGCTGGAAAAAAGCCGAGAGATGACTCCTTCAGTTTGGCACCACTCTCCTCTACTCTCCTCATCGACCTTGTCTAAAACAAGTGTCTGACCACCGATGGAGTAGGGCAAACTATACAAGCAGGAGCTGTAGCCCAACTTGTAATAAAGGATGCCCTGCAGATTTACAGTGAAGATGTGTTTACTTAAACACCTTCAAAATTCACAAAGTAAATATACTTGTCTTTTGAGAAAGTGTACTTACAGTGGAAGATCCTGTTGAAACATTGCCAAGTGGATAGTAGTTCACCACTATACTGTAAAAATTAGCCTGAACACTGCAGACCAGCAGCATCAACACCAGCGCAGAGAGCGGCATGATAAATGTGAGAATGTCTCTGCACAAAAGAAAGTCATAGTAGGCTGGGACATGTTGTAGTATGAGGAAATGTTTCATGGTTGTCTGTTTGACAGTAATTTGCAGTGAAGACAGGGCTAACCGGTTTGCCAGTAACAAAGAAATTAGATTCCTTTCCACATCGTACTGGGACTTCAAACATTATCTTTGCTCTGCATTACATTTGTCAAGTTTTTTTTAATTCTATATTTTATTTTTTTGTTAACATTTTCAGCAGTAGTTGGTGATACACGTCAGTGTGAGTTTTCTGGATGGATTAGTGCAGAGGTCGCGCTGTGTCCAAAACATCCGGGAGAGCGAACGAAAGCACACAAGGGGAGGCGAAAAGAAGGGAGACTACCCAAAACACAACACACGGACAACAAACATATTTACAAAGACACAAGCCCTGGGTCCCAAGACTGCCCCTGGAGGAGAGAGAGTGACAGAGAGAGAGAGAGAGAAAGAGAGGGAGAAAGAGCAAAAACAACAAAAACACATGTTGCCTAATACGGGATCAGCTGGTGAGACCATGACAATATCTTCATTTCAGCTAATCCTTGATCCCGCTTCTCCATTAAGAAAAAATTACAAGCACCCGTCAAATATCCCTTAAATGTGGCGCCTGGATGTGTTCCACTTTCTACAATAGCCCCCCTGTGAAGGTGCAATAAACAGGAGGCCCACTTGTGATAACATTCTACATGCATACAACTGGTGA
>NW_024584103.1:9330-22089 GCF_018398535.1 Haplochromis burtoni
TTTTGCAAAGCTATATGTGGAAGGAAACTGTGACTTAGGACAAGCTGATGGCATAAGATGTAAGTACAACTCCTCTGGTTTCATATGCAAAAAAAATTATTGCGCTAGCTTACGCGGTTCCGGTTCTACAAGGATTTAAAAATAGTTACGCAAAACGTTACGCAAAAAGCCCGCTCTGACCGGCTTTAAAGGGTTAACCAGAAGTGGTCCTGCTGAACATATTGAACCTTTAGTGGTTTTAATATATTTTTCATTTTACTTCTGTGGATTTTATAAGTTTGCTGATCTGCTTGACAGTGTTTTAGAATAGAGTGCTATTGGCTGCGGGGAGGGAGTGTTCGCCCAGGGCACCAAACAGGCTAGGACCGCCACTGGTTCAGGGCAACGATTATCTTGATGCTCTTAATTCTTCTGTTGAGTTTTAATTTTTCATGGTAATTCAGTAAAGTGTTTATTCACTGTTTTATCATCTTGTTCATGTTGTTATTGAAAACATTACCTTCATGTAAGGCTAGGTACTTGTTCCGTTAGCGGTATGAGTGGTTTATTTATTGTTTATTTATAAGGAACCCCATTAGCTTCCACAACAGTAGTTGCTAGTCTTCCTGGGGCCCAAACCATCAAATACAATCTACTAAAATATTACACAATAAAGTGGATGCAAAATGTCTGGATAATTTGGCTCTTGCAGTAAGTACTTGGACCCCTGGATTTTCCCCTCACTGTATATATTCTGCACTGGTGTTGTAAATAAACTGTGTTTGGAAACGTCAACTATCGACCGTGACACCAACCAAGTTCCCATCATCTAGATGTTTATACTAGTTATCTGTCATAGCAATGAGTGCTGAGCTGGTGGAGAGACGCGGTTTGTAAGCATGTTGAAACTGAGTAGATGATTTTCTGTTAAGTAATGTTGAATTTGCTCATAAACAATCCTCTCCATAATTTTACTTAGAACAGGGAGTAGACTAACAGGTCTGCTATCAACACCATTAAAAATGTCATTCCTGTTTTAAGGAAAAGGAATTATTTTCTATTCTTTCCACTGCAATGAAAATCAAATCAAATCACTTTTATTGTCACATCACATGTGCAGGTACATTGGTACAGTACATGTGAGTGAAATTCTTGTGTGCGAGCTTCACAAGCAACAGAGTTGTGCAAAATACAATAATGTAAACAAGCAAAATACAAGAATGGCTACATCTGAAACTAATAAATATATGTACAATATATAATAGTATATGCATTTCTGGATGTGTATACTAAATATTTTTCTACGTGTGTGTGTGTGTGTGTGTACACATATTTTACAAATTAAATAGAGTAAACAATAAATAAAATATATAAAAATATACAGAGTTGAGACATGTGCAAAACAGTGGCATTACTGTACAGTATGGAGTGCATAATGTTAAAGTTCCAGTAGTGAAGCTGAGGTGTCTATGACGTGTTCAGCAGTCTGATGGCCTGGTGGAAGAAGCTGTCTCTCAGTCTGCTGGTACGGGACCGGATGCTGCAGAACCTCCTTCCTGATGGAAGCAGTCTGAACAGTTTATGGCTGGGGTGACTGGAGTCCTTGATGATCCTCCCCGCTTTCCTCAGGCACCGCTTCCTGTAGATGTCTTGGAGGGAGGGAAGCTCACCTCCAATTATCCGTTCAGAGCACCGCACTACTCGCTGGAGAGCTTTGCAGTTGTAGGCGGTGCTGTTGCCATACCAGGTGGTGATGCATCCAGTGAGGATGCTCTCAATGGCACAGTGATAGAAGGTCCTGAGGATGCGGGGGCTCATGCCGAATCTTTTCAGTCTCCTGAGAAAGAAGAGGCGCTGCTGCGCCTTCTTCACTGTTTTGTTTGTGTGTACTGACCACGTAAGATCCTCAGCCAGATGTACACCAAGGAACCGGAAGCTGCTCACTCTCTCCACAGCAGCGCCGTTGATGGTGATGGGGGTGTGTACTTCTCTGCACCTCCGGAAGTCCACTATCAACTCCTTTGTCTTTGCGACGTTGAGGGTGAGATGGTTGTCTTGACACCAGTGGGTCAGGGCGCTGACCTCCTCCCTGTAAGCCGTCTCATCACCATTGGTGATAAGACCCACCACTGTAGTGTCGTCCGCAAACTTCACAATGATGTTGGAGTTGTTAGTGGCTGTGCAGTCGTAGGTGTAGAGTGAGTACAGGAGAGGGCTCAGTACACACCCCTGTGGAGCACCAGTGTTCAGTGTGATGGGGGATGAGGTGATGCTGCCCAGTCTGACCACTTGGCGTCTGTCAGACAGGAAGCTAAGGATCCAGCTGCAGAGGGAGCTGCTCAGTCCTAGATCCTGCAGTTTCCTGTCCAGCTTCGAGGGAACGATGGTATTGAATGCTGAGCTGTAATCTACAAACAGCATTCTCACATACGTGTCTCTCTTCTCCAGGTGTGACAGGGCAGTGTGTAGTGTCAGGGCTATGGCATCATCAGTGGACCTGTTGTGGCGGTATGCGAACTGTAGAGGGTCCAGTGAGTCGGGTAGTGCAGAGCAGATGAAGTCCCTGACCAGCTTCTCGAAGCATTTGCTTACGATGGGGGTCAGGGCTACAGGTCGCCAGTCGTTCAATGAGGAGATGGTGGAGGATTTGGGTACAGGGACGATGGTGGCCATTTTGAAGCAGGCTGGGACTACAGACAGAGAGAGGGAAAGGTTGAAGATGTGTGTGAACACTCCAGCCAGCTGAGCCGCGCATGACTTGAGGACGCGGCCGGGAATCCCGTCCGGACCAGTAGCTTTGCGCGCGTTCACCTTCCTGAAGCACTTCTGCACATCCTCCTCAGACACAGTGTGCGCACTGATGTCATCCGCGGTGCGCACACTGTCCGGTCTCATGGTGTTCGCTGTGTCGAATCTAGCGTAGAATACGTTTAGATCCTCACACAGAGAGGCCATGGTCTGCGGTGTGCTGGGTTTCCCTCTAAAGTTTGTGATCGTGTTTAGTCCCTGCCACATACTCCGAGGGTTGTCAAACTGTTGCTCCACCCTGTCCCTGTACTCACGTTTGGCTGCTTGAAAATAAGCTGCATGTCAAAGATCTATTAAAAATGTGACATATAGGAAGGGATACAAACTTGGCTGCAACCAGGGACGGACTGGGACTAAAAAACAGCCCTGGACTTTCGACCCAGCCCAAAGTAATCGGCGGGCCAATAGACAATAGGACCAAATCTGGCAGAACAAATTCCCAAGTCACTGCCATCAGTAGACTGTAGTGAATGCCTGTTTGATAGGAACCCTAACTCAATGTTCCTCACAGCAGTGGAGGAAAAAGAAATAACTGATATTGTAAACCCTTTGTAAATATAAAATATCTACTGATTGTAATGATATTGACTTGAAAAGGTCATAGAAGGAATTGTAGGACCTCTAACATACATCTGCAACTTATCATTTCAGACTGGAAAAGTTCCAAACAAAATGAAAATAGCGAAAGTTGTGGCGCTGTATAAAACTGGGGATAGACACCACTTCACAAATTACAGGCCGGTTTCTTTCACAATTCTCCAAAATCCTAGAAAATAATAAACAACTGTTTAATAAACAACTAGACAAACTCTTAGATAAATATAAATTACTCTCTGACAGTCAATATGGATTCAGATCAAAAAGGTAAACTTCACTGGCATTAATCGAATCAATTGAGGAGATTGCAAATGCTATAGATCAGAAACAGTGTGCAGCTAGACTGTTTCTGGATCTCAAGAAAGCATTCGACACAATCAATCATGAGATATTAATTAATAAACTGGAATGATACAGGATCATGGGGGGTTGTACTGCACTGGGTGAAAAATTGTTTAAGTGACCAGAAACAATTTGTGAAGCTGGGTGTCTTACATCATCATGCTTGGACATTGCCTGTAGGCTCTGTGCTCGGTCCAAAGTTATTTATTATTTAAATAAATGTTTCCTGATGATTTCCATATATATATTCAAGCTAACATTTCACTTTTTAAAATATACTCTTGAGAACTTAAGTAGTAGAAATGTGTCACTGCTATCACAGTGATATCATATTTATTCAGTTTATGGTATTGCCTTTCTGGCGGACATTTCTACCAGTAAGAGGAATACACTGTCTAATGAAAACGTCAAGCAAAATCATTCTGATTCTTACAAATTATATCGGCAACCTCATTTTTTACAAGCAACTTATTTTATTTACATCCTAGCTTACTATGGAATTACTACAGTGAGCTACTTTATACTGCTCAAAAAAGATAAAGGAGCAGTTTGAAAACACATCAGATTTCAATAAGAAAGAAATTAATGTCCATATTTATACTCACTGGGTAATGTGTTAGCAACAAAAGGACAAGACATTGTTTGATGGAAATTAAAATGATCCACGTAGATGACCTGCGGCGTCCTTTAATGGTTATGCCTCCCAAGGTCATCACTGACCCACCAACAAACCAGTCATGCAGAACATTTAACAGTATTTCCTGAAAAACCTGTTTTCCTAATAACATTTAAATTTAAAATAATAGATTACACAGCAGTCGGGGACAGATTTCTCTCTGAAAGCACTTTAAATAAGTCTAAGGATATAATTAATTCACTGTTATCTTCAGTACCAGCACAGGGCAGAGCAAATACCTGAATGCTATTCCCATAGAGATTATCTCGTTAATAAATTTCCTTCTTCGCTGCATATGATACATGGATCCTGTAGATCCTGTGAAAAAGAGAGCCTTAAATCAGAAATACTTGTCTCTATTTCTCAAACGGGCACCAAAGTGCTCATGACCTGTAAGGTGGAGAAGAAATGTTATCTCACTAATTTAGAAGATCATCATTTAGACTGGAAATATAGTTTGAAGCTTCATTTACAAAGCCCTCTGTAAAAACATATACTGGTCAAAATAACTCCAAGATTCCTAGATATATTCTGAGATACTGGAGCAAATAGAATATGGGATATCCAGGCTATTAAGTCTTTAAGACATAGCTGTAGCTTGATTGATTTATATAATCTGGCTTCATGGATAAATAAAGCTGGTTAGCAATGAAATTCATAGCGATGATAAATGTATGCTATTCCTTCTAATTATACTGCCTAAGCAGGCATGTATATCATAAACGGAATTGGTCCTAGCATGGAATACTGAGAAAGTCCTAACATTAATGTGTGAAGACTATCCATTCACATGAATGAACTAGAATTATCTGATAGATATGATTCAAACCATTGCTTTGCATTTTCTTTAATCCCTACTGTGTGTTCTAAGAGCTGCAATAAAACATTGCTTGATACTGTTGACCAATGAGAAAGTTGATATTGGATATCATTAGCTCCTACATGGACTACAATCCACTTCAAAAATTCAAGTGCCAGGAAAACAGTAAGTCTTTTCCATCTTCATCCTGATATTCCAGACATGTAGTCCTCCACAGAAAAGGTTGTGGAGCATGATGGTGTGAGAAACAAGACACGATTAGCTGCAGTGTCACAAAACTCCCTGGCTGTGGATTAGAGCACGGCAGTGCTGGAGGCACTGAGTACAGAACAATAAAGAGTTTTTATTTACAGAAGCACCAGTTGATCTATTTACAAAGTGGGGAAAAGATGGGTTCTGGGAATCCACACACAAACAGGGGGGAAAGACACTTGCAGTCCACACACACTCCAAAGACCACACTCCGTCCACGCCTCACACTCCTCTTCATACTCCACAAGAAACACAAAAGCTTGCTCCAATCCTCACACACTTGATCTATCAGGTAGCACAGGGGCAGGTCCACGGAAATCTATTCACAGCGATACAAAAGGTTACTATAGGAAGATCGCCAGGGAAACACGACAATAAACCGAGCTGGGGTTAACACTGACGAGAGTCGGCAACAGTCCAGCAACGAGAAACACAGAGCTGCCATCTTATAAAGGGACTGGAACACTGTTTGGTGATGAGCCACAGGTTTGTGATTATGACCAGGTGCATGGGCCAAGGGCAAGAGCCCACAGGTGAGCTCCGCCCAGGCAGTGAGAGAAGGAGGGACAGAGCAGGAACACAATCAAAACAAAAATACATGTAGCCACACTGAGCCGACCGGGTCGACATAGGGACCCTGACAGTCTTTTACTTTTAAAGTGAATGTTCTCTTTTTCCTTTACTGTGAGCATTTAAGTCAAAGCAGTTTTAGTCTTTGAAGTATTTACTTTTGCTTGGATGCTGGAGTTTCATAGCACAAAATATATAATCACATAATTGACCTGGTCAACTGACGATATCCAAAGATGTTTGTATTTTGTGTTTGAACAGAGGCAGTTCTGCAGGATGTGATAAAACCTTAGTCCTTTTCCATTGTGCCATTTTAAAAGTTTCCTTTTAATTACCATTCATTTTAAAAATCATTCATATTAAATAACATTTATATCTTTATTTTCATATAACACATATCAAATCCAAACTGCAAATTACTTCAAACAGAAATTATAAATCTCAAAAAGCGTAATGAAAGTATATTGCACACAGTGAAGAGAATAAAATAAAATTTTAACAATTATTAAAATAAATAACAAAAAATATTTGAATTATACCACTTGAATAAAATAAAATGAGGATAGTAAAAAAATAACACAGTACAAATTACTTAATTTTAGATCATAGCAGTGAAAAATCAGGTTAAATTTTTGCTTTTAAAATCTACTCTTAAGTTATTTAAAGAACAGTGAAGACAAAACTTCATTCAGCAGATGAAATTAAAATGTTCCACAAGTTGTCAGTAGATGTTCATGTTGTGCCAGTAGAGGGCGCTGCAATTGCACCAATTTGTGGTTTGCTGCTTATGAGTCGTATGATCATGTCTTGGGGCAGTCCGTTGGATATCAGCACATTTTTGATCTACAGAGAAGGAAAAATGAAGACAGATATTCTCACTGATTTTTATTATACATGTGAGGGTTCTTTAGAAAGAAGCAGCAAAGGTTTTAAGAAACTGTGCTCGCATAAACAGTTTTTATGATGAAGGGTGTGCCTGTGTGGTTTTGCATGTCTATCATGTGTGAACAGTTTAAGATATGACCCCATACAGTCATTTCTCCCAGTGGGGTACTGTAGACCAGGGGCGTCAAATTCACTTTACATCACATTCACTTTCATCTAATGCTGGCCGGATCAGTGAAAATGTCGTGTTTACACTGTGTTTCTTAGATTACTCAGTGTTCATATTTTCTTCATGGTTATTTCACTGAGTTTCATATTCTTTCAGTTTACACAGTGTTCACAGTCTTCGTTGTTTTCTTAGTTTATTTTCTTAATTTCGTGTTATGCTACTGCTTACAGCCAAATAAAGCCTCGCCTTTTGTTAACTCCCACAAACTCCTCTCTGCGTCTGCTTCTGAGTCTTAAAAACAAACAGACCGGCGTACCCCGCTGTGACAGCAACTCTGGTTTCTGTCAGTCTAAAAAGAAGTTAATTATTTTATTGGTTTTTTTGGATGATAAAAAAAACAATGCAGTGATGACAAATAAAAAAATTGTTAGCATTTCTGGACTTAAATTGGAAGAAATAACAACTCAGTCATAGAGTGGCAGACCATGTAAATTTACAGAGCAGGGTTATCAGATGCTGAGGCGCATAGTGTTAAAGGGACTGCATTAACATCTGCACAAAAACTGTGTACCTGGAGCTTCATGTCATGGGTTTTCTTGGCAGATCAGCATTTCTAATGCGTTAGTGACCCAGTGTTTTTGCCCATGTAGTGTAATAAGGAGCCTGCCCTCATTCCCTTTATCATTATGTGTCAGTGGTCATAATGGGTGTGTTTTAACTCAGACCACCATCTTTTCTCTTTTTGATAGATAAACGAAAAACAGAAAGTAAAGCAAAGCTCAAAACACAGAGTTCCCAAACTGGATATATATACCTTACATGGCCAACACTATTTTAATCTTTAAAGCAGGATCTTTTGTTCTCTATATGCAGTATTATAGCAACCTGTGTGCTGAGTCAGCAGCTTTGTCAAAATGTCAGAATTTGGCACCCTGGGAATGAGAATGAGTTGGACAGTACAAGGATTTTAGAAATTAGAAGGACTGAATGGGCTCTGAAACAGATCCAAAGACTCGTTTACAATTCAGCCAGTAGCGTTTTTAGTGGGAAAAACGTTTCATCCAAGTAACTTTATCGGTCACTTGGATGAGTGAACAGGACAGGGAAGAACGCTGGTTTGAGTGGGGAGTCAAGGAGGTCTTTTATATGAAAAGGGAAATCTCTGAAACAAGGAGATCTTACATCATCATGCAATCACAGCATCTTACAATACTGTGATTACAGCCATTCCCCAACTCTCTGCGAATGGTACTCGTATCCATTGATCAATGAGCATTAATCAGTGGTTGTTGATCAATGGTAACAACAATTTGCATATTAATGATCAAGGAACTGACTAGAGGTGGCACGATACCACTTTTTAATGTCCGATACCGATTCCGATATCATAAATTTGGATATCTGCCGATACCAATATGAATCCGATATTTTGTAATCAATAAAACTTTTTTTATAAATATCTTGCTGCATTTTGTAAAAGTTCATAATCAAGTTTTAAAAAACAAGAGACTGAAGCTATTCTGTCATACCTGTATGCAAAAAATACACTGCACCCAAAACATTTTATAGTTCAGCAACACTGATCAATCTAATAAACTTAAACCTGCACCATCCTGCCTATTCTGGTATTTTAAAGAGTACTTAGTGAAAATATTAAGCAACCTAACTAATAGGGTTGCCAACTCCCAGCAAAAATATTAGGGAACCACCCCCCGCCCTCCACCTCATGATGCTTAATTGACTTTAACTTTAATTTAATGCAAGTGTAAGACAAATGCACAGAAATCAATTATTTTTCTACAATAATTAAATAGATTCAACATCTTTCTTCAACAGAATTGCAGACTTCACAGATGGTACCTTCCCAAAGGAAAAAGTACTATAGCTTACTAAGGTGTATATATGACTTATTACTTACCATATACAATAATGGATTTCTATACATTTAATGAGATGACCACTTTTGTTGTAAGATTCAGATAATTATTTATTCAAAGTTTTTAAATGACATAACAAAGAAAAGTATTTCTTTGTGCCCCCCTCTCCCTGTTAGGACCCGCCCCTGCACAGTTACCAGCTGTCAGCTACGTAAAAAGGGAGCCCGGTGTTATTTGTCTCTCGGAAACAGTTCATAACTTCCCTTCAACACAGCTGTTCAGCTATGATGATTTAGTAAGGACATCTCCTGGTTTTATCTTCAGGTTTCACTCTCACTACATATCCAAACGGACATCATGACCAGCAGCTTTTACAGCTGTGGCTCCAGCAAACCTCAGCTGATTCTAGAAAGTAATATTAAATGCATTCTAACAACAGCTGATCACACTTAAACGTGCTGCTGTTGTTTATCCGCTGGTCTTCTCTTTCTAGCGCAAAGTGGGCGATAAACAAACAAGAAAGACGGACTTGCGGCAGAAAAGCCGATCAGCTGATCATTGATCAGTTTCATGTTTGAAGTAACAGGAGAGGGAGGGGGAGAGAATGAGAGAAGTAGATGCAACTGTGCAGCAAAGACAGAATAACTCCAGCTTTGTGTCCTTTTTTTTTTTTAATTCTAATTGAATTACGGGAAAAATTGCTTCCCTTTCACTTCAGTATGGAACTCCAATGGCCAGTCCAGCTGAGGCTCAATATCATTTGTTAAGCTTAACGTGGAAATACTCTGCAAACATTCAGGGATGAACTTACACACTTGCTTTACTTCTCTGGGATAGTTTTCACCGAGATGAAATGCCGCAGTTAGGAAGCATGTAGCGAGGCTCCAAATGCTCCAACAGACCGACAGGTCTCGCAGACAACAGCCGCTCTATAACGTGACACATACTGCGCCGATGCGCTGAGCTGGGTTACGCCAAGTAGCGCGTTTTGTGAGGCGATTTTGTGATACTTTGGATCGGATTACATTTTTTATGTATCTCTGATATCCGATCCAGTAATTTAGGTCAGTATCGGACCGATAGGTAATATCGGATCGGTCCATCTCTAGAACTGACCTCATAGCCCGTTGTTATCCAGTTGTGCTAATCATGCAAATGTATTGTTTATAAGGTTGGGGAAACCTGCAGTCAGCTGAGCCTGAAGAAGTCACTTTGACGAGTAATGAAACATTTGTTCCACTGAAAACGTTATGTCTGGATAAACAGAATCAACTTTGAGATTTCCTTACCTGAGCATGTTTCAAGACATATTAGCCCTTTAAAATTTGAGCCATGAAATAACTGCAAAACATCTTAATTTTTTTGATAATGGAGTGTTTGCTGAACCTTTAGACAAAATATATAAAAATCTATCAATTTTTAATCTGCATATATACGAGTTTTAATTTGTATCATGTTTGCTACATATGCCATATTTTTGCAATTTAGTCACTAAAAATGTGTCACGCAATTTATATAATTTTTTGAGGATAAAAAAAGTCAAGCTGATGATCTAGAAGTCTCAAAACACATGTATCAAATACAATACCCTTGGCGTTAAAGGGTTAAAGGGTAAATTTGAACAAACACGTTTATAGTCGAAAGGGTTAACGGTTTTGATGCTTCCTTAATTTGTTGTCGATCAGCTGTTTCCATACAGTCCATATGGTGCAGCTGTTTGACTTTCTGATGGGATTTCTGAATAAATACAAATATACTTACCTGTGTAAGTAAGTCATTTCTATCAATTTTTGACAAGTCCACCAAAGAGGTAATCTTCAATTTGAGAACATCTAGAAACACAAAGACATTGTCATGTATGGCTGTGTATGCTGGGGGAAAAAATCCACAAAATAAACTTACAAATAACAAACCAAAACTTGAACATGGAAACTAAGAAGTAAACATTGGAAACTAGAAACAGAAGCACTAGGAAACGAGGAGCATGAAACTAGCAACGATGGAAACAGAAACACAGAAACTTAGAGACATGGGACGACGCGATTGACTGGAGATGCACAAACAGAGGTCAAGGAGAAGAGACAGGAACTGTGTAACACAGGTGAGGCAACAAAACAATACCAAAGAACTAGAAATCACCAAAAACTAACTAAAAGAAAGAACATCAATAATAAAAACATAAACACTGGGTCGCCACACTCAGGACCATGACAGACATGTTAGAATCCAATAGAAATCACTGTACTCTATTCAGTTCTCAAAGTTTTCAAGCAACGTCAAGTCTGTTGATGATTTTTTAATTCAGACCAAATACATTTTTTCTTTTTTGTGTGTTAGCAAAAAGAAATATGCACTGTGAATTTTGAGATGGTGGTGTAAAACTCATGTCAACCATGTTGTCCTACATGAAACATTAAGGTCCTGTGTTTGTCCACCAAGGCTTAGTTAGCTTTACTTAATCATCTATTTACTTCCTGCTGGCATTTTTGATCATCATTCTATATTTCTTGCTTTGCTGAGTTTGTTCACTAGTTCACACTGTTGATTGCAAAGGCAACCATTGGGTTTTGTGGCCTGGTGAAAATCACATCTTATCACCTGATGACTTTATTTTGGACTTTGGATTTTGTATGCAGTTAGTCAGTACTGCAAAATTCACTCAATATACCTCAAAAGTGTTTTGCTGGTTTTACAAATTAAGAATTGAGAGTATTGTGTAGTGATATAAAATTGGCATAATAATATGAAGTGAGAGTAATATATCTTGTACTGAGACAGTGTAAACATCATGTCATTTCATTCATACTCACAAGATGGTTCACTGGGTGTAGTCGTTTCGGGTGTTGTGGTTATTACTGGTCCTGTAAACAGTCAGAATTAGACCTTATAACTCTGTTACACTGATCCAGTAAATTAGATTTAAAATGTGGCTGAAATGGTGACGGACTCTACTCACCTTTTACAACGGTCACAGTGACACATCGAAGCTCTGAGTGATACTTGGTCCCACTGCAGAAATAAGTCAGTGCAATAGATCTGTTATTAAGACTACAAAATGATTCTTTATGTAGTTTCACATCATCTTTCCTTTTCAAGTATACCAGTATACCTCTCCAACACTCCTTAATGATCATGCTTACACCACCCAAAAACAAGTATAAGCAGAAAAGTTGACACAGACACACTTAACAGTAAAGAGAAATCTGAGAATAAAGAGAAATCTGATGATTTGATGTTTTAAATGTGATCAAAATACAATAAATATGACAAAAATCCGACTTGTAGTCTGTTTAGGAAATACCTTGACTGAAAGATGTCAAAGCAAATAATAATAAAGTCTAATGTTTCATTATACAGGCGTCTGATTCCATGATAATTTGAAGTACCTTAACCACTGATACTTTGTATCTTAATTGAGTATGCTTTCATAACATTTTTTTCTTAACAATCCAGCAATTTTCTCCTTGTTATTCCTAGAGGTACTAGTTTAGGACAACCCCGTAAGTTGGCTCAGGTGGTACAGCAGGCCATCTACCAATTAGCAGGTTGGAGGTGGATCAATCCCCAGCTCTTTCTGTCCATATGCCACAGTATCATGATACTGACTCAGCACTAGGGCTGCCACGATTAGTTGACTAGTCATGATTACGTCGACTATCAAAATTGTCGATGACTAATTTAATAGTCGACGCGTCGTTTGAAATTTTTTAAGATCCCAAAAGACGCAGGAATAAGTGGTAGGATTTAAGAGTAATAACGGACTGAAACAGAAGATGGCAGCACT
>NW_024584103.1:22698-24466 GCF_018398535.1 Haplochromis burtoni
CTTAGAACTGAAGAAGCTTCTCGGATGAGAGGTGAAACGTCTTCAAGTAACTTAAAGAAGTCCAGACGCTTTTCTTTGCAAGCTCCTTTGAAGACACTACATATTTTCAAAAGCACTCAGACATTTTCGGAGACGTCTGTTACCCACCAGCTCGATAGCTAGCCGGGGTTCAAGGCTCACTAGAGCCGTGAGAACACCGGACTCCCAGCAAATCGTTTTCAAACCCACCGCCGTCTTTCGCTACTCATGTTAAACATGATATATAAGTAGGGTTGCCAGCCGTCCCTTAAAAAACAGAATCGTCCCGTATTTAGAACCACTGTACTTTTGTTTCTAAATACGGGATGATTCTGTTTTTCAAGGGACGGTAGGCAACCCTACATATAAGTCACTTAGATAGCTTAAAAATGTTATTGTTTGGCTTTTTTCAGTATTCTATTTGTTCCTGGATAAATCGGTTTGGCTGAGATTAAAGTTATCATTTTTACGCAGCTGAATAAACGTCAAGCAGACAACTGATTATCAGAAGTGTGAGATGCTCGAGAATATACTCCGGTGTCCTGTTATATTTTAGATAGCCAGGAGCAGACGACTGGGTTTATTAAACTCCAACGAAACAATCTGCAAATTTCATCTTGTCTTTATTTTTAGTTAGCACAGACCTTAAACACTTAAAGCTGTAAGCTAATGATAGTTATATAAGAGCAGGTGCATGCTGGTGCAATAAGCTGTACGTTTTACATCCAATGGATGCATGATCTGATTAGTCGACTAATCGCAAAAATAATCGGTGACTAGTCGACTATCAAAATAATCGTTTGTGGCAGCCCTACACTGTAAAAAAAAACATGCTGTTTTTACAGGAAAACCCTGGCAGCTGGGGTTACCAGGGACTTCCTGTAAAAACGCTTTACAGATGCAACTTGTAAATTGATTTACAGTGAATTAATCTCAGATTAAAACTGTTAAATCTACAGGAAAAAGAAGTTAATTTCACACATAGATGTGATATATAAATACACTATTTCCTGTATCTTTTACAAGTAATAAATGCTTTTTGTGGATCCATAAACTGCAAAATTAACAGGGAAATATCGTACAAAGAACTAATTTAAAATGGTAGAACCACGGTGAAACTGTGCATATTAAATCGAGCTGCTCTGTAAATTATACATAAAATCTATGCTGAATATTATATGTTTTAATGTAAAATTTTAACCATAACCCAGCAAATTTCTTACTGCTACGCCTACACCCAAACATGCAAAAATACATCTTGAGAAAACACAAGAGAGGAAAATATCACTTTTGGGAAATTTATTTTGCAGCCACATTAGCAAAATGACAGCAAATGGATCCATTTTTCCAACTAACACAATATGCAAGGCAAACAGCAACTACACAATTCAATCAAAATATAGGCTATAAAAGCTGTGGAACATTCCTGCAAAGCAAGAACCATGTTCATGAAACAAGCATTTGTTAGACCCTCCACCAGAAAAAGTTAAATAACCTGCTAAGACTTTAAAACAAAAAACACATATTGTGCCAAAAATGATCATAATCACCGTGCAATGCAACACGCAGCCTGCTGTCACCACAACCTTGGCCCTGGTCAGAAAACATCAGCAAAACCACGTGGTGAAACAAACCTACACATGTGAAACACTGCAGTAGCAGCATGTTGTTTTTTTCTTTTCTTATGTAAATAAAGAACATTCCTACAAAGAAAGAACATCTTCATGAATTGGCTTCATGCATTCGACCA
>NW_024584104.1:0-13602 GCF_018398535.1 Haplochromis burtoni
CTACTGACTCTGAATTAAAAGCACATTCAGGAGCACTGACTGCAAATAACTGCAATGAGGCTTAAACAAATATATATTTAGGCTGTGTTATATGTATGTTTAGGGAATCTAAACCTTCTTTAAACTTTTCTTTTTATTCTTGAAATCCATTTGTAACTGGAATCTCACTCCTATTACAAATAATTCTCTTGGAGTTAAACAAGTTCAGTATTAAGAAGAAAAAACAGTTTTACTGCCCCATATAAAAGTTAGATATTTGGGCTTGAGATGAGTAAAGTTAATAGAGAGTTAAAATAGAAACAATAAAAATGCACACCAGTGAAAGACTAAAAGTAAAGGAACAGAAGTAATAATGAAGACAACTGAGAGACCATAAAAGATGACATCACATGATGGCAAGCCTATAAAAAGGTGTCATACAAAATGAAGTCCAAAGTTAAAGTTACTATTAGATTAGGTCTCAATTATCTAACCAGATTTGCCCAGCTGAGGTTAAATATTGGCATTCTTTTAAAAAATGATTACATTATATATCTTCTTCAACATAATCAGCCTCGGGAGAGTAGGGTGGAACTAAATGTGGAGCAAAGAGTATCTAGGGTGAAGGGAGTATCTGCCATCAAACAAGAAGACAGCCGCATGTAACTACAACGGTGTTTTCTAGTTCACCTTACATGCATTAATTTAATAAGTGGTTAGCCTACTCAATGTAAATTACACATGAACAACATGAAGCTACTCACACAGAGTATAACGGCCATCATCATCCGTCATCATTTCTGCTACACTGGCAGGGCTAGGGGCCAGGCCTCTCCTCTTCGGGTTCTTGGGGGATGTTGCTAACTCCGGGTCCAATAACAGGCACCACACCCGCAGTAGATGTGCTCGGTGTGAGGTCTCGCAGCAAGCTATCAAATACGGTGCATTTCTGAGCTTCAAGTTTAAATGAAACTTGTGGGTTGGATCTATGTGGCAGAAGCTGTTGTCAGCATTTATCCCTGTGTGGTATAAATTTCTGGGTCTGAACTGTGATCTTATTTCCTGAGACAAACGATGTAAAAGCTCTGCTGCATTTGTGAGACTGACTGACAGAAGCGAGGCTGCCATATCGCGCCATCATCAGTAGGCGGTAGGTAAAGTGTCTTGCCCAAGGACACAACGACCAAGACAGAGAGAGCTGGGGGTCAAACCGGCAACCTTCCAGTTACAAGATGAGCTTCCCGACCCCCTGAACTACGGATGCCCTACATGACTGTCAGGACAACTTATGTATTGCAAGTATGCAGTACTAAGAATAACTTGATGTTTCTGACTTTGCATTATGAATTGTTTACCCACTGACAAACATTTCAAGTTCTACTAAATTAAAAAACAATTTGTGGTAACCTGATTAGATTCAAAAAGAATAATTAACAACACTTCTTGTAATGGTGTTAAAATCAGCCCAGCTTTTATTTTCATATGCAAAAAGTAAAAGCAAATCAGCCAACATACTGGACACATATAATTGTCAATTATACTGTCACCATTGTTACTGGTATTGAAAGCTTATTGATAATTTGTCCAAGTAAAGAATGCCCTCCCACAAATGTCATGTGACAACCTCATTGGCTTACGGAACTGTGATGTCACACACATTTAGAATCTTACCACCACTGTGATCCTTCGATCCTTTGATCCTAAAACCTATAAATAGGGGTGAGACGCAAGAACTTTTAGTCCGTTATTCGCAGCATTTATGTTTGCAGCATTCAAACGAACGTTCGCCAGAGAAGCCCTTTTTGGATCCTTTTCAGAGTCACTGTTAACAGATTCCAACATGTCTCCAAGAAAGCAGAAAAAAAGAGAAAACGTAAAGCCCAGCGCTCCTCTTTGCAATCGAGAAGACGATACTCAACTGCAGAAGATGTGCTCGGAAGAAATGCATGAGGAAAATCTCATGAACAATCACAATACGCGACACCCGCCCCAGCCAGAGTACACCAATTACATCTGGGAAAGTTTTTTTAAACAACGAACGGAGATTATCTCACTGAGAGAGCACTGTGAGAGAAGGACCGCTGAAGCAGATAAACTGTTCAGACAGCTTCTCGATAAGGAAGATATTATAAAGGAGAAAGAAATGGAACTCCTAGACATGCGGGGAAGGATCTTTGAGCTCCAAGCAAAGCTCAATAAAGTACAAGAAAAACCAACAGAAGAAATCCTCCAACAGAAGAAAAACGAGAAAGAGAGGGAAAAAAAGATTCAGGAGCTGCAAGTAAAGCTGGATGAAGCTCTTCAAAAAAATCAAGAACTCCTCCAAGAGAAGAAACAACTGGTCATAAAACTCCAAGGCACTGAGATAAATGAAAAAGTGCTGAAAGGAAGGGTTGAGTTTCTTCGAAAGAAAGCGCAACAGACCATGAAAAAGGAAGATATGGATTGCAAGCTTCAGGACAGCGAGAAACACAAGGAAGCCTTGCAAATAAAGCTTGAAGAGATGTGCCCACCAGTGACGAAGCTTGCAGACAGCGTAGGCCAGGATGAGGACGGCAAACCTGAAAACTGCCAGCAGCTGAGGGAGGGGAGGAAGGTGAAGGTGGCACAGAAGGAGGAGGGAAACAAAAAGGAAGGAAAAAATAGTGAAAAAAAACCCCACATAAAATAAAAGATATAAAGTTGATCATTTAAAGCAAAAGAAAGAACCTTACAAAGATGTCGAAGAAGGAGGCGTGGTAGTCGTAGTGCAGGACTTCTTGTTCCAGCCGATTCTGAATGCCGCCGTTCACCTGACAAACACAAACAGCTCATCATGACAAATACTCTGAATGTTAAAGTTAACCCTGACACAACTGAGGCTAAAATGACCTGAGTGAGGCAGTTATATTCTTTGTTACTAGAGGAATATTTTTTGTAAGTTTATTCCATCTAAAATAACAATCATAAGTTTTAATACAACACAAAAACATGAGAAGTTGTAGGATTCAAATAAACATTTGGGGTTAAGGCTGTGCGATGACCAAAATCTCATATCCTCATGTAAGACATTTCTCATCCTGATAACGATGTACATGACAAAAAAGGGCTTTTTATGTAAACTCTGCGAATCTTGAGTGAATGATGAAGAACAAACCATAACGAGGGGCAGGGCTACTACACTGCATTGTGTCCATCAGGTAAAAAAAAAAAGAAATCTGTTGGCTAATCTACACCATATCAATAACAGCTTCCTTAAGGTTTTAAAATGCACTGCAGCTGCATTTTAAAACACATCTACAAGCAATGCCAAAGAAACACACAGGTATGAGTACAGAGGTACTATGAAGGTAGCTCACTTCTTACTGGAGTATATCACCATAGTGACTTAAACTGTAGAGCAAACCTGCTTCAGAGCAGGTTGTGTTTGAGATTACGGATCAACAAGTATGAAATCACCACTTAGCTACCAATCAGTTCTCTGGAAAACTGCTTTACAACAAGTACCTGAAAGATCCCTTTGGACTGCTGTGCCATGGATAGTGGGAGGATCTTTCCATTGATGAGCATCAGTAGTCTAATCAGTTTAGATTCTTAAATTCAACTTCATTCTTTGACTTTTCCCATTTGTCTGCAGAACAATTTCACAACATTTTGAATTCCTCTATAAACATTAATCTCGTTTTTTTCTTTTGTCTGCAACGCTTGTCCCTAGCATGTCCTCGTCCATGAAAGCATTTAATCTTATCTGAGCAATTCCTCTTGGTCTCCTGTATCACTGCTCATCATTCGACATGCTTTTCCCAGTATATCCACGCCCATTTTTGTATTTATGCTTGTATTTTCTCCCAGACTGGTAAACATCAACAGAGCTCAGCAAAAGAACTTTTAGTTCCTATTTCAACTTTATTAATACAAGTGTTTAACCTTTTCATGTTTATAGTTTTATCTTTCTTTGTAAAGTCAGCTGTTCTGCTGCTCTGTATGTGATTGGTCAGATGCCCCCAACGCCACCCCTTTCATGTAAACAGGCTAGTAGCTAAAATGGGAAACCCTGGTTTACCTTATAGAGTTGATAACTAGCGTCATGTGATCACTTAGTCTGATTGACAATGTTGGGATAAGTTAATCAAGATAACAGAAAGATTTCTTGAGTATGATGAACAATGAATTTAACTCCTAAATGTGACTTCCTAACACAGACTGTGATGACGTCATACGCTTTGTACTTTGATGTGTGGTGATTGGAAGTGTCTGTGTGGTGCAGCCTGGACAGACCAGACCAGCTGCACCACACAGACACTTCAAACCTCACCTGAGGACAAAAAGCACAAGAACAACAATTGAGGGGAAAATGGAGAGTTGTTGCCTATGAACTGCAGGAACAAAATGGTCACAGAGCAGTGTTCACTGATCTGGTTGCCTGCCTGCTTCAGTTATTCTCTCAGATTAGTTTCATATTTTCTGCATCAGATTTGAGTGAGATCCTGGAATGAAGACAGAAGAAAAGACTTTGTTCAAAGTTTGATTTATAGTCAAACCTTCCAGTTTATTCACACAATAAAACATCAACACAATATATGAATTCATTCATTAAAATCACAGTTTTTCCTCATTTGTTTGATGATTTTGACAAAAACAAACACAAACACACACACATGGTCTGCCATACTCATGAAGAGAAATGTCGACATTTTCAATACAAATATTCCAGAAACATTTAGAGGATAGAGAAGTTTACATTTTCATGTGGAGAAATATTTTAGTAAATCAAAATGATGATGAGCAGTGATAGCCTCCATAAACAGTCACAGGAAAGATCTCCTTTAAAAACTCAGAAACATCAAGAGAACAACTAGAAGATGTGGAGGTACCACCCATAATGTTTGACTGACAGCTGATCTCTGTGCAGAAATGATGGAGAGAAAATAAAATGAAACTAAAACACAGATTTAAACCCACAATATGAAAGACTTCAGTCTATTTGAGCTTAATCAACTCAGCAGTGTCTCCATAATTATAGTAAACCAACAGTCCAGCATAGAGCGGCTGAGTGAATGTGGTCTGGACTCTGTGGAGGAGAGTCATGGTTTCAGAGACGCTGTAGAAGGACAAAATACCTGCTGTTGTTGTTACAATTTAATACCCAAGATTTGTCATTATGTCCAAATTTACATTTAATCCCTTTTCTGCTGATATTCTTGTATGCGACTGCTACACAAACTTCTTTCCCTCTCCACTCCACCTCCCAGTAACAACGTCCAGTCAGACTCTCTCTACTCAGAACCTGAAACCACCAAGTGAATCTGTCTGGATGATCAGAATAAGACTGTGTTGTTTCCATTCTTGTTGCTTTTCTGTTCCCTCTCAGATAATAACAGATGTGTGTTTGCTGTGTTTGGATCCAGTGTGATTTCACGTGAATATTTTAAGAATCCAGCTCTGGTCTTTGGCTCTGGTGACAGTAAAACATCCACTTCAGTGACTGTCAGTGAGATGTTTGTCCATTCCTCTCTCAGAATGTCCTGTAGTTTATCTCTGACCTCTGACACAGCTGCTGTCACATCCTCAAAGTAGCTCAGAGGACGGATATTGATGCTGGATGAGTGTAGACTCACTGAGTGCTGACAGTGAGGGGTAGTTGTGTAGAAACTGGATGTGATCCTCTGTGTGTGAGAGCTGCTTCAGCTCAGCATCTTTCCTCTTCAGCTCAGTGATCTCCTGCTCCAGCTTCTCCTGAAGCTCTTTGACTCGACTCACTTCAGTTTCCTGCTGGGATCTGACCTGCTGCTTCACATCAGAGCTTCTTTTCTGGATGAGACGGATCAGCTCAGTGAACATCTTCTCACTGTCCTCCACTGCTTTATCAGCAGAGCCATTGATGGCCTCCACCTCCTGTTGAAGCAGCTTCACATCTTTCTCTCGCTCCTGGATTCTCTGCTGGATGTTTAGTCGTCTCACCTCGAGCTCCTTCTGCTTCTCAGTCCTTTCTGCTGCAGCTGGGACTGTTTCATGGCCTTTATGTTCATCCACTGTGCAGAGATAACAGATACTCTGCTGATCAGTACGGCAGAACATCTTCATCACCTCATCATGACGAGAGCAGATGTTCTCCTGGAGCTTCTTGGAGGGCTCCACCAGCTTGTGTTTCTTTAATGGAGCCACATCATAATGAGGCTGAAGGTGTTTCTCACAGTAAGATGCCAGACAGACTAAACAGGACTTGAAGGCTTTCATTTTTCTTCCAGTGCAGACATCACAGGCCACATCTTCAGGTCCAGCATAGCAGTGATCAGCAGGAGCAGCTTGGAGTCCAGTCTTCTTCAGCTCCTCCACTAAATCTGCTAACATGGTGTTTTTCTCCAGGACAGGCCTCGCTGTGAAAGTCCTCCGGCACTGAGGGCAGCTGTAGATTTTCTTCTTTTCCTCTTCATCCCAGAAGCTTTTAATACAGTTCATGCAGTAGCTGTGTCCACAGGGAATAGTCACCGGATCCTTCAGTAGATCCAAACAGACTGAACAGCAGAATTTTGTTTGATCCATTTGATTCATGTGCTGTGCCGTTTCACCGTCTCTCAGTGACTGTCAGACAGTTTGACTTCCTCTGAACAGAAACAACCTCTGTGCTCTGAAGGGAAACAGATCTCTGCTCTTGTTCACCTTTAGACCCATCCTGATACAGACACATCTGTGAAGGGAGATATATTCTTACAGAGCGACCAAGAGCCAATCACATGATGCAGGGTGTGGTATGTGTGATTACATCATGCAGTAACAAGTCTGACCCAGTTAAAGTTTAATAGTTTATCTTTACTTGGTGCTTTGAAATGTGACAGTCAACACTCAGTGAGTTCATTTTATATTTCAAAAAGTTCAGCAAAGTTTAGGATGCTGTGATGAATAAAAATAAATGACACTTTATATTTTGACATTTTCTAATCTTAGTTCATTCTCACACTTACAGAATGATGCATGGGAACAACTGACTCCACTAAATCAAACCTATGTTCAAATGAGATTATGATCATTAAATAGTAACAAATATTTAAATTTAGCAACAACAAATGCAGATCGGTCCACAGTGTTTACAAAAAAAACAAACAAACAAACATTATTTTGTAGTTTTTCCTGTGTACACAGTCACAGTGGAGTTTAAATGCAAACTTTCCAGTTTAATTCAAGGTTTTAGTAAAATTTTGCCTGAACTGTTTAGTAATTTTTCACAAAGTGTCCATGTCAGTAATTCATTCAAATGTATTTTGGTCTTAAACTGATCCAGTAAATGTAACTTTTTCTCACCTACTTAATCGAGTATTTTAGTTGTTTAACTGTCATTATAACTAAACTGAACATCCAAAGCTTTTCTCACTGCAGTTTTGTTGTGCAGTTATAGCAGCACTTTGAATCATCCACAGTTTTATAGAACTGTCTGTTGAATTGTTGTTTTGTTTGGTGCAATGGTTCTTTTATTTAAATATTGATGATAATTTGATATATTTGATTATTTATTACTGGTGCAAACAATTCATTTCTTCATGGTGCAAATATATAGTAGACTCAGGAGTTTAACTCAGTTTTCTTGGCCTTTGTTTATCGTTTCATTTAAAATCTTAATGGGTAAAGATCATCAATAATTACATTAATCCCAAAGGAAATTAGGGTTACAGCAGGCAGCACGCTAATGGCGCATGCGCACTTACAAAGGAACCTTCTGACCAACTTTACACAAACATCACATTGGGGAGACATGTCAGAAAGGTAGGCTGATAGGAAAAAAACAACGAAAATACATAACATGAGGTAAGAGGAGGAGAAAAAAAAACTCCACTCAGACTGAGCTCCTAGTGGGAGAACAGTTTGATAACAGAAAAAACACCTCAGCACAAAAAGCACATGACTATCAATACACCATAGAAACACAAGACAAGCAACAGGGGCGGGTAAAGGGTAAGAGAGAGCCGGTGTAGACAGCGCATCCGGTCCTGCAGCATCTGCGCTGGTCCAGTTGACTGCTATCTTCCCCGGTAGGGCACAAGCATCGAAGGCGTTGGAAAGGGAGGGGGATGAGTGAGTGCTTATCAGTGTAAGTGTGTGTGTGCGTGTCCATAGATCAGCTGAGACAGTGTCCTTCAGCCTATCAGGCTAAGTAAACAGTCTTCCAGCCAACCCAAGTGGCCTTGCATGGAATGGGGGGAAAAGTATTTTTTTGTTTCACACAGCAGTAATGCATTCCCATACACAACCTTCCTTTCAATTAAAGTAACACTGTTTCCATGCATGAAAAGGAGCAGGAAGAAGAATAAATTCTTATTGATACCTGCCCCCTATCTGTGATAATACAAGTAGGCAACCAAAATTACACTATGACAATTTTCTGCACATAACAAAACAAAGCAAACAGAACAATATACTCAACAATGAGCAATACCACTAAATATCAAACTAAAAGGATCATTTTTCTACAATTAAATTCTATTCTTTTCAACTTCTTCATATTGGTTTATCATTTTATTCTTATAGCAGATTTTAAATTGAGAAACATTTATACAACACTTAAGATGATCACTGAGAGAATTCCAGTTTCTTATGCCTATGACTGTTGGACACATTTGCCTTTGTGTGGTTCGAGCAAACCGGTGCTTAAAATAAAACTTCCTTCTGCCGTCCCCATTTTCTGAACACAATACAAATAAACTTTGTAACTTAAGAGGTAGTGTTTTATTTTTCGCCCTAAACATAATAGTTAAAGTCTGTAATTTCACTATGTCTTCTAGTTTTAACAATTTCGATTTTATAAACAAATTATTAGTGTGTTCTCTATATTTAACATTATGCATAATTCGAAGCGCTCTCTTCTGTAATAAATATAATGGTTTCATATTAGTCACGTATGTATTCCCCCATACTTCAACACAATAGCTCAGATAGGGTAGAAACAATGAAAAATATAATATTCTCATTGTCTTGTAATCTAATATATATCTAACATTACCCAGGATATAAATACTTTTAGCCAACTTTTTTTTAACATGTTCAATATGTGATTTCCATGTTAACTTGTCATCCACTATTACACCCAGAAAACGGAATTCTGTCACTCTTTCAATTAATACTCCCTCTATAGATAATACTATCTCTTCCTCCTTTACACGGTTTCCGAATATCATAAACTTTGTTTTTTCCAAATTCAGTGATAACTCATTTACATCAAACCATTTTTTAATTTTTTTCATTTCAATAACCATAATTTTAGCCAATTCTTTCAAGTTCTCTCCGGAACAATAAAAATTTGTATCGTCTGCAAACAAAACAAAATTCAACATTTTTGACACATCACAAATGTCATTTATATATAAATTAAAAAGTTTTGGTCCTAAAACAGAACCTTGAGGGACCCCACATTCTATTTTCATTCTATCAGATGAATTGCCTAAACACTGCACATACTGAAACCTATTATCTAAATAGCTGCTTAACCAGTTCAATACTATTCCTCTCACACCATAAGTTCTTAACTTAGAAATCAAGATGGAGTGTTGCAGAGTGTCAAAAGCTTTTCTTAAATCAATGAATACCCCTATAGTATATTTATTATGATGTGTTGCTGATGAAATGTCTTCAATAGTATTCATTAATGCTATTGCTGTTGATCTGTTCCGTCGAAATCCGTACTGACTTTCGCTTAACAGTTGATGTTTTTCAATGAAACTATCAAATCTTTGTGCAAAGAGTTTTTCAAGCACTTTAGAAAACTGTGATAGCAATGATATTGGTCTATAATTATTAAAACTATGTCTGTCTCCCGATTTATAAAGTGGGATAACTTTTACCACTTTCATTCGGTCAGGAAATACAGCCGAATAAAATGAGAGATTAAAAATATAACATAGAGGTTTGATTATACAATCCAAGGTCTTTTTTACGATGACCATGTCTAACCCATCATGGATGTCTTGTTTTTAGATTCTGCTACAATGATTTCTTTTTCAGTGATTTCCCCTAAAAACATAGACTTTACCACTCCATCTCAAAATCATCTCAAATCATCTCAAACTGGTTTCTTGAACATGAAGATGAGTTCACTGTACTCCAATAGAGCATCTTTGGGATGAGGTGGAACGGCAGATTCAAGTCAACAATTAATGAACATGACTTCATGACGCAGTTCTGTCAGCAACAGGGGTCATACCTGCTATAAACAAGGTGTACCTAACAAAGTGACCAGTAATTGCATATATGCTGTTATGATGGATGTTTATAATAAATATTAACTGAGAGAGAAAAGATACACCAAAGCTACTCTAGGGTAATAACAAAACGAGGGAAATTAACAAACTACATCTAACTGTTTTGGATTCAGAACAATTATTTTCAGCCTTTTATAAGGATTAAAATTTAATTCTGGATTAATTTTGGCAGCTTGAACTAGTTAAAGAAGATGCTGCCTATCCTGACATTTACATGAAAAGTCAAAACTACTATTTAAGCACAATGACGACAGACTCCAGGCAGACAATCCTGTAAAACATGGAAATATGAAGCATCTCTGACGGCTCAACACAGTAAGAAGAAGGGATGGAAATGATGTATAACTAGTTGAATACTGGAATCAGTGTTTTAAGCTGTGATGTAATAAACTAGTGCTGGGAAAATGAAAAAGAAAGAAGACAAATGTTTCCCTTTTGTGTTTTCCCGATTATGTGTCCGATATTTAAAAAAACAAAACAACTATCTATCATGTACAAACTCTTAACAGGAATAAACCTGAAACCAATTGTTCTGCTGGGGAAGTTTCGTAAGCGGTACGAAGTTTAAAAACCAACATTCACCTGAGGGAGGCCCCCAGGAGCTCAGGTCTGACTGGTTTCAGCGACCAGAAACTGGAATGTACGGTGAGCAAACTGTGTTAAAATGCAGTGACTGATAAAAGACGGATGAGCACCATCACCATCACAATCAGTTGATCAATATTCTCAATAATATAACAAAAGGCTTTCTTACAGACTGTATTATAATACAAATACAAACCACACATGGATTATTGCATGGTCCTGAAGCCAGCAGCGCCCTTGGTCATGAGATTGGTTTTAAATGTTTGCTGTATTATTGTTTTTAAATCATTGGAGTATACAGATTTTAAAAGTGTTTTATGATTACAATAGTTCGTAAAGTAGCAGAAGTATTCACACATCACAGTGACGGAGGTTAAAGGTTAATTATCAACCTTCTGTGGAGGAAATAAGGTGCTTGTTGTGCATTACGTTCAACATTTTCCTAATGTACCTTCAAACAGCTAATACCGCTTGAGCATTCCTGTCTGTGCCTAATGTCGAGTCATAGTCATGTAGTTTCTCTTTTCAAGTTCTTCTTGATGAAAATCACACTTTAACCTTTGACTTTCATAAATGATGTGACAGACTTAACACCATGTTAAGTCTATTTGGCAAATTCGGATCAATTATGAAGGATTATCCAGAATATTCTGACCGGCTACCTTTGATAACGCAGAAACAGAAATCTTGAGTTGTGGTATCAGGGTGCTCAGCCCACAGATATTGAACTTCACATACCCCATCTGCCTCCATTTGGGACTGCAATGGCCTTAAAAGCCCTACACATATCTTCCCTACTTAAGTGCAGCCTTTTTTCTAATGGAATTACAACATCGGCATCTGGTCTCTGACTTCTCATCAATTGTGTGGGCGTCCTTTAGAGGACATTTCATCGGAATAAAGGCAAATACGGTGGTGCCTTTATCTGCAGAAATATGTGGCCTGTAGCCAGTGGGTGGGGCACCACATGCTCGCTCTCACTGTTAGATTGGATAGAAAAGTCTGCAGCAGGACGAGCGAATATTAATGACGTTTCTGAGTGTTTCGATTCCATCAAGAACAAAAACAAATCTTAGCTAACCAACACTCACTGGGTTTTAGTGGATTACTATATTTCACAGAAATATTACAGAAACAGTTTCTTTGGTACAATAATCCAGCTGTGCAGAAATCAGGGAGTCGGGAAGAAGCAGCTCATTAAATTCTGTGCTTGTTTAAGACTGAAGCACATATTATATTATCATAATACCAGAGCTGAACTGGATGACTCATTCCTCATTAAATTACTGCAGATGTTATTTAAAAAAAATATATATTTTATGCAAGTGAAGCTGCTTGTGCTGCCACCTAAACCAATCATAACGTGGCCTCAAATGTTAAAGTAACCTTATGAGCAGAATCTGATATAAGAGACTATCAGTTATGGAGACAAAGACAAAGGCAAAAAAAACTGTATTAAATTAAATAAGCAAACTGATATGAATGAACCTTACATTTAGATAATACAAATCATCAGCAAGAATAATAAAAAACAAGCAAAAACAAATAATAAAACAAACCTCAGCTAACGTGGAAGCTACACTGCAAGGTGGTCTGTTTAATAAATAAAATGTGACAGGTCACATACAGGACCATTAACATCTCTGTAAACAGAACTCAGCTCCCACAAAGCTCCAAATGAAGAAAAACTGCATCTGCATGCAGAGAACTGTTTGTGGAGACATCCAGCATATCGACGCACAGTGAGTGAATGATGAAGAACAAACCATAACGAGGGGCAGGGCTACTACACTGCATTGTGTCCATCAGGTAAAAAAAAAAGAAATCTGTTGGCTAATCTACACCATATCAATAACAGCTTCCTTAAGGTTTTAAAATGCACTGCAGCTGCATTTTAAAACACATCTACAAGCAATGCCAAAGAAACACACAGGTATGAGTACAGAGGTACTATGAAGGTAGCTCACTTCTTACTGGAGTATATCACCATAGTGACTTAAACTGTAGAGCAAACCTGCTTCAGAGCAGGTTGTGTTTGAGATTACGGATCAACAAGTATGAAATCACCACTTAGCTACCAATCAGTTCTCTGGAAAACTGCTTTACAACAAGTACCTGAAAGATCCCTTTGGACTGCTGTGCCATGGATAGTGGGAGGATCTTTCCATTGATGAGCATCAGTAGTCTAATCAGTTTAGATTCTTAAATTCAACTTCATTCTTTGACTTTTCCCATTTGTCTGCAGAACAATTTCACAACATTTTGAATTCCTCTATAAACATTAATCTCGTTTTTTCTTTTGTCTGCAACGCTTGTCCCTAGCATGTCCTCGTCCATGAAAGCATTTAATCTTATCTGAGCAATTCCTCTTGGTCTCCTGTATCACTGCTCATCATTCGACATGCTTTTCCCAGTATATCCACGCCCATTTTAATTTTTCCCAGATGGGAAAAAACAAGCCAGCAAAAGACTTATACTAATACATGTAAACCCAGTAATTTCTTTGTAAAGTCAGCTGTTCTGCTGCTCTGTATGTGATTGGTCAGATGCCCCCAACGCCACCCCTTTCATGTAAACAGGCTAGTAGCTAAAATGGGAAACCCTGGTTTACCTTATAGAGTTGATAACTAGCGTCATGTGATCACTTAGTCTGATTGACAATGTTGGGATAAGTTAATCAAGATAACAGAAAGATTTCTTGAGTATGATGAACAATGAATTTAACTCCTAAATGTGACTTCCTAACACAGACTGTGATGACGTCATACGCTTTGTACTTTGATGTGTGGTGATTGGAAGTGTCTGTGTGGTG